>NW_024081400.1:0-864 GCF_003009895.1 Hyaena hyaena
CCACTTCACTGGAAAACCTGCCTCCGTCTAGAGGTCTCCTCCCGTTTTTCCAAATGTCTCCCCCTGTCTTCACTCTACTGACCTCCTCCTGCTCTCGTTCTAGAAACTCCCCCCACCTTCAATCTGGGTATCTCTCCCACTTTCATTGGAGGTGTCTCCCCCAGCTTTCGTTCTAGATGTCTCCCCCGCCTTCGTTCTAAATGTTGTCTCCACCTTCATTCTAGATGTCTCCCCCGCCTTCATTCTAGATGTCTCCCCCTGCCTTCGTTCTAGATGTCCTCCCTCGGCTTTCATTCTAGATGTCTCCCCCCGCCTTTGTTCTAGACGTCTCCCCCTGCCTTCACTCTAGAGGTCTCCTCCTGCCTTCATTCTAGATGTTTCTCCATGCCTTCATTCTACTTGTTTCCTTCCACCTTCATTTTAGATGTTCCCCTCCACCTTCGTTCTAGATGTTTTCCCCTGCCTTCATTCTAGATGTTAGTCCATGCTTTCATTCTAGATGTTCCCCTCCACCTTTATTCTAGATGTCTCCCCTGCCTTCATTCTAGATGTCTCCCCCTGCCTTTGTTCTAGATGTCCTCCATCGGCTTTCATTCTAGATGTTCTCTCCACCTTTGATCTAGATGTCTCCCCCTGCCTTCACTCTAGAGGTCTCCTCTGGCCTTCATTCTAGATGTTTCTCCATGCCTTCATTCTAGGTGTTCTCCTCCACCTTTGTTCTAGATGTTCCCCTCCACCTCCTTTCTAGAGGCCTCCCCCCACCTTTGTTCTAGAGGTCTCCCCCTGCCTTCATTCCAGATATTTCTCCCTGCCTTCATTCTAGATGTTCCCCTCCGCCTTCATTCTAGATGTTTCCCTGCCTTC
>NW_024081400.1:5797-189415 GCF_003009895.1 Hyaena hyaena
CCTGCCTCCCCTGCCCCTCCCCCGCTCCAATTCTGAGCGGTTCCCTGCCGACTCTGGAGGCCTTCTCGTTGGCATCGATGTCCTTCTAGAGGGTCTCCCGGAGCTCCCACGGCCCCTTCTCTGCCCCACGAGCTCCCCTCCCCCCACGCCACCCCCTAGAGTCTCCGGCTCTTCTTCCTTGTGCCTCCACCACGGTCCACCAGTGCCCGAAGGGCACCGCCAGCTTCACATGCCTTTCTGCAGGGGTCCTTCCGTGGGGCCCTCCGCCAGCAACTCCCTCTCAACCCCAGCGCCGGAGTGGCCTCTCCGGCTGGCCTTTCTCCCTTCTGCCGTCACCATTCCACTCTGGCCACCGACACAGTCGCTCTTCCAAGAAGCTGAAAACCATTTCAGACCCAATCCACCTGTGCCTCTTAGCTCCCCCTCCTGCCCCTC
Source organism: Hyaena hyaena (assembly GCF_003009895.1). Lineage (NCBI taxonomy): Eukaryota > Metazoa > Chordata > Mammalia > Carnivora > Hyaenidae > Hyaena > Hyaena hyaena. The sequence goes on from NW_024081400.1 coordinate 6,233, forward strand.
AGCCCGGCCCCCGGGTCAGCCTCACCAGGCCCCTCCTGCTCAGGGGGACCACCAGCACCACAGCCCCGCTGCGGCCAGCAGCGCCGCCCATCCCCGAGGCCCTCTCCTTCTGCTCACCGGGCACTCCGTCCGTGACCCCCGCTCTCCCCACCGCCCTCGGCTCACCGGCCACGCTCCACGCTGGAGCTCAGCGGGTCACGGGGACCCAGCGGGCCTGGGGCGCGCTCCAGGGCCCTCTTCCTCCTGCACGCTTGCCTTGGGAGACGGCACCAACGCCGGCCAGACTGCCTGGACGCCCCGCCACCACTGACCCCCGAGAGGGCTCACTCCCACCCCGCCGAGGCTGCCCTAGGCTTTACCTTCCAGAAGCCCCTCATCCAGTCCCTGGTCCCCATCATTATTCAAACAGCTACGTAAACTCCTCCTTACCTCCAGCCCATCCTCTCTACTGCAATTCGGTGATTTTTCCAGAACATAAAGAAGCCCAGATTTCTAAAACGCCAAGCCCGTTTAAAAACCCATTTCTTGGGTGACTACAGCTCACTGGAACCTGGGCTAAGCATTACCTCATCTAATCACCCTAAGAACCTTCTAAGGTGGGAATGTTACTTTCACTTCGTTTCTCTTAAATGAAGAGACAGTGGCTCAGAGGAACCCAGCAGCTCGCTCGTGCTTAACATCTAGTGAGCAGGGCCAGCAGTCAGGTCTGAGCCTTACCGTAGGCCCGCCGGCTCACCGCGTCCCCATGGCCCTTGAGCAGCCCCCATGTGCCCTGGGACATCTGTCATCCGTGTTAAGCCGTGCAGTTGACGCCACTATGCCACCAGCCTGAATGCCCTAAGAGGGCAGCCGTGTCCCTAGCACCTCGCTAGCTAAGTGAGGGTATCGGTCTGGTCTCTGGGCCTCACTCTCATTTGCCACCCCCCCCACAGGTGAACCATGGGGAGTACAGAACATGGCCTAAGGACCTAGGGGCTCCCGTCTGTGTCTGTTCCTTGTCTCTGGTTGTGACCCCCCGCCCCCCCATCCACAGAGGCAAAGCTTCAGTGGCCTTCCCTGCCTGCAGGAGCCTCCTCGACACGCCCCGGGAGGCAGACACACCGTGGACGCTGGCACATCCACCTGTCTGTCTCCAACCAGGGACTGGACGCCCCGGGGCAGGTGCGCGGCTGGGGCCGGCTGTGCCCGCATGACCGCGCACAACACCGCCGCACAGGGGCGTCCGCAGGGAAGGGAACGTAGCTTCATGGAAGGGCAAACGTGCCACGCATTCACCCATCAGTGCCCCAAGTCCTAGAGCACGGCAGCCCTGCTCCATGCGGCCGCATCTGGACGACACAGAGGACACGGACGCACCCACCGAAGCTTGCAACGTCTCCACTGCATTCCAGGCCCTCGCGGGCCGGGGAGGCAGGCTTGGGGCCGCAGGATGGAGCCTGGGCTAGCACAGCCCGACGGCCTCCTGGGCCCAGTGACAGGTCGGGGCTGAAACTGCCTCTGCACGGAACAAAAAACCTGGGCCTCCGACGGCCACGGCCACGGCCCGGAGGCAAGCAGACCCTCACGTCATCTGAACCTCTCGATCCACAGCTCGGGACTGTCTCTGGCTTTCCTGTAGCACAGGCGTTGGCTTAGGTCAGCCAGGATTGAGAGTCTGTCACTCGCTGACGAGAATGCTGTCTAGAGAACACAATGTGGAGAGATGGGGGTCAAGGGCCCCTGAGAACTACGGGCACACATGTGTAGGCCAGCGGGGCAGGGGGTCTCCCACCAGAAGTCACGTCTTTCTCAGAAAGAACCCCAGAATGCAACTTTAATTGGCAACTGGGTGCAGATAGAGTTAGTTAGGATGAGGTCATTCTGGGCTGGGGAGGACCCCTAATCCATTACGACAGGTGTCCCCATGAGGAGAGACACGGGCGCACGGGGAGCCTGGAGACACGCCTCCAGTCAGAGAAGGGCTGGGCTCCCCTGGCCTGCTTCACCTCCCCGACGGGCGGAGAGCCTGTAATTCCTGCCCCGTCTGCAGAGCGCCTCCCCACGCTCCGGGGGAGAGGACCGGGCTATGGGGGGGGGTGGGAGGGGGATGGCAAAGGCTGCGTTTCTATCTCGGTCAACAGCACAGGCGGAAAATGCAGCCTCCTCTGAGATGCCGTGCGGGCGGGCCTGCGGGGCAGGTCGTTCCGAAACCAACGCCCGCCAGCGCCCACGGCGTGCCAGGTCCCAAGCACAGCCACCACACACCTGCCAGCTGGGCGTTACCGCCCCCTCTGTAGATGGGGCCAGGGAGGTTAGGCGACCAGCCCGAGGTCACACAGGAGTGAGAGGGGGCTAGGATACGAGCCTGGCGGGCTCGGCTCCACACTGTGCCCATTTTAGCTCTACTCTGCCTTGGGGAAATCGCAAAGAAGTCCCGAAGAAGAAAACACCAGGGGTACAAAACAGAACACCCGAAGCTCGCCCCAGACTACAAGGACGGCAGGGTTCCGGAATGGAGCCAGGAGCTGGCGACTCAAAGCAGGGAGTGGGGGAGGGCTGGCAAGGGGGAGGGCTACAGGCAAGCCATGCCCACAGGAGGAGGAGGGAGGGAGGGAGGGAGAGGTGGAGGCGAGACTCCACGGAGCTGATGAGAAAGAGCAGAGTCAGCCCGAAAGGTGGGAAGGAGAAAGGAAGGGAGAGCCACAGTGCCAGCCCGGGGGCCAGCTTCAGGCAGGGCGGGGACAGCACCTCCTGGCGGGGGTGACGCGCAGGGTCACCCCCACCTGGCAGCGGGCAGGGACGCTCTCGCGAACAGCCTGGCCCTGTGCCCGCACGCGCACAGCGTCCTCACATGCGCGGCCCCGAGCCTCCGTGTGCTCTTACATAATAAATGAAATCTCGGGCGCCTGGATGGCATAGTCGGTTAAGCGTCCGACTTTCGCTTAGGTCATGATCTCGTGGTTCGTGGGTTCGAGCCCCGCGCCGGGCTCTGTGCTGACTGCCAGCTCAGAGCCTGGAGCCTGTTTCAGTCTGTGACTGCCTCTCTCTCTGACCCTCGCCTGCTCACGCTGTTTCTCTCTCTCTCTCTCTCTCTCTCCTAGAAATAAATAAAACATTTAAAAAAAATAAATGAAATCTCATCAGCTTATCCTTCTTCCATTATCACTGCTGACATCAATCTGATAATGTTGGCCTGGTGTGGAATTGGGCTATTATATGTCCTCCTGATATTTAGTTTCAGAGAAACATCGGCAGGGGGTGAATATATGGAGCGGGCTTTTTATCACGGTCCGCAGTCAGGTGTTTCCAAGTGAATTAGACATTCATCTTCGTCAGGTCCAATCTAGCCGTGCGGGAGAGGGTTTTGCTTCCGCCGGGGCGAGGGTTGAGGGGCTGATGAGCCCGGCTGGTTACCAAGGACTCGATTAACTGGTCGCTATTGACGATGTGCCATTCAGCCCGGGTACATGGAGCCCAAGGATCCCGCCATCGATCAACCTGCCACGGGAGATCGCTGTCAGCTGCTCGATGCTGGCCTCCAGCTGCCCCGTCCCTCGGGCGGGAGGCGGCTTTTCCGAGAGCCAGGGCCGAGCAAGAGGGCCCTTCCGCTGAGAGCCGAGGGAGGGCTCTGCTCCCAAGAGGAAAGGAAACACAAATTGGCCCCTGCCTGCCTCAGTCAATGAAGGAGAGGCTGCCTGTGACACGAACCTTCCGAGGAGTATCACTATACACACACACACACACACACACACACAGCGGGGAAAGGCCCATGCTGGCTTTGTTCCCCGTTGAGAAACTAACAGAGGATGCACACGTCGCCCCCGGGGCCCCTCCTGAGTCCCTGGACGTGTGCATGGGCCGGTGCCCTCTGGCTGTCTGCGATCAGGGAGGACCCAGCAGGGGCGTAGGGTCTGAGGAAGGCCACACAGAGAGCTCCTGGGGCTGAAGAGCTTTCTGGCGCCGCTTCTGCCCACAAGAGGCCGGCAGCGGGGTCTTTCAGTGGCCGTGGCCATGGCCCCGGTGAGGGGGGCTACTGCTTGCGGCAGAGTGCACAGTCGGCAGTGCTCAGGGACACACAGTCGGCCAGACTGGCATTCCCCAGAGGGGGAGACAGAGTCAGGAAGTGGACCCCCGGGGTCCCCTGGCCCTGCACAGCCCCTCCCTTCCCGCACCTGTGTCTCTGAGCCCCTGATTCCTCGCAACTGGGCAACTTCTGGGGGGTCCTGGCCAACTTCCCTCACTCCCTCCGCTCTGCCGCTCCAGCCCGCCTCCTTGCCGACACCAGGGGGGACCCAGGAATCCCGGGGAAGGGAGGCCACCCATCCAGGCCTGCCCTTCTGGCTCTGCGCTCAGCCCTGCTGCACGTACCCACGGTCCGGGCTCCCCGAAACTAGCAGACCAACCTCATAGCAACGTTTCACTGGGAGCCGAGATCCTCCTGACTCGAGGATCCACCCAGAGCCACCAGCCTTTGCTGGCCATCTGCCCCCACTGCCCTACCTCTCCCTCGGCCCACAAAACCCCAGCGGCCGACCCCGTAAACAAAGGGCACCTCCTCCAGTCAAGGAGCGACTATTTGCTGAGGGCCTACAGCGCACCAGACCCTCAAGGGACAAAGCCTCGGCCCTGCCCTCAGAGACCCCGCCTGCCTCCCCTGTCCTCTCTGCCTGGAAGAGAGCACCCCAATCCAGCGTGGCCTCTGCTCCAGACCCTGCTCACCTGTGATGGGCACCCACAAGGGGGCTGGACAGCTGTACTGAGACCCGGGCAGGGTGGCCTCCTCAGGGGGCGGGGCCACAGCTTAAGACCTGGCTGCAGGGTCCTCAGTGAGTACTGAGTGGGAAGCGGATATCCCACATCCACCGAGAGAAGCCAGTAAGGCGGGCTCTGGGGCTCCACCTTACAGGTTTGTGGGCAGAGACCACATCCTCCGGCCCGGCTAGATGTCTGCCTGGTCTGGCCTGGGGCTCCGGTCACCTGCAGGCAGGCCCTGGGCCACCGATGCTGAACCTCTTTGAAGAGGCGCGCCTGTCCTGGGCCATGCTGCGTTAGCTTCCAGCTGTCCCTCATCTTTGCAGTTCATTCTCCACGCTAGCCTCCCTCAGCTCCCGCCTGGGCCGCAGCGTGCCTCCCTCCTGTCCTCAGTGACTCCTCCTCACCCCCACGGCCTTGGGGGAGCCTTCTGAGAGCCCGGCCCTCGCGGCTTCCCGCCAGATCCCCGAGCCCTGGGAGCCAGCCCCGCGCGACCCCAGGACATCTTGTAGCAGTCAGATACTCCACGCCGACTGCAAAGGAACAAACCAACGAGCCTCCCTTTGGGGGCTGGACAGGCCGCACGTAGTGTGCCTGCCTGTCCAGGCCTTGGCCAAGGCCATCTTCCCTGGCCCCCGCACAAGCAGGGTGGCCATGCGGGCTGTGTGACACCCCAAGCCCGGGGATAGGGATTCCGGCGCTTTCCCCTCAGCCTGTCACCTGAGTGCGAGACCAGGATTTGCTGTGCTGTGTGCCCTGGGGACAGGGCTGGCCCTCCACAAAGGACACAGGGACAGGGAGGGGAGAACTGAACTTACATAAGCTGTCACGGGAGCCTCAGACAGAAACACCTACTGCTGATGTAAGCAGGCCCGGGTCACGGCTCTGGCCACACCTGCTCCTCCCTGGGACCTTCCCGCAGGTGCCACGCAGGCTCTGGCCAGCCCTTTCCCCAAAGCCTTCCTGTACTCACTCCTCAGTGAGACCCAAACGGAATTCTCGAGCCCACCACACCCCCCCAACATGCTAGTTCCTGTAACCGGCCGGCTCTACCCCCACACACCTGGCCTGGGGCTCAGGAGGCAGGCCTCCTCTGCCTCGCCTCCCGCGATCAGCCCGCACAGGCCACACTCCCCCTCTCACGGCCACCCACCGGGAGTGCATCCCTCCGGGGGGGCCTCCTCCCTCCCGCTCCCCTCCCCCTCCAGAACAGCCCCGCAGCTAGGCCGTGCAGTACCAGTCAAGGTAAGTGGTAACTCGGGACCTTATTTCCTTCACCCACTCGCACACAGTTCTTTTCATGGTTGTCCTTTTTTTTTTTTTTTTTTTATTTCTAGGAGAGAGAGAGAGAGACAGCATGAGCAGGGGAGGGTCAGAGAGAGAGGCAGTCACAGACTGAAACAGGCTCCAGGCTCTGAGCTGGCAGTCAGCACAGAGCCTGATGCGGGGCTCGAACCCACGAACCGCGAGATCATGACCTAAGCGAAAGTCGGACGCTCAACCGACTAAGCCACCCAGGCACCCCTTCATGGTTGTCCTTTAAGCAGCAGAAATGTTTTATCAGCTGAAACCTTGAACAGAATCTCAATGAATACACAGATTAATACAGGGGTGCCCCCTGCGAGGCCTCGAGGTTACCCCCACCCGTTCCCCTCAAGTACATTCAGAAACTGGATGGCACAGATCAGCCGCGAGGGCCTCCTTCGCCAGCCCTGGGTATTCTGAGCAGGAGCCCCAGGCACTGGGCCTGCTTCACGTGCGGGAGACAAGCAGGGTGGCGGCCCCACCTCTCCCTGCCCCTTGAATGTCACCGCGGACAAGGAGGGGACTGTCGGCAGTGTGCTCTTCACGCACCCAGAAAGGTCAGCAGCCTCGTTCTTGGTTTTGCACCCGAGCGCACTTTCTTGGTAGGAACAGAGTCGGCCCTGGGTCAGTGGAACCCAGTGAGACCTGGGAAAGAACCTGATCCAAGGCGAGGAGGCCAAAACCAGCAAGGAGGGGGGGCGTGGCGGGAGGGGCTACGCCTCTCCGTCCTAAGGATGCGGAAAGACTGCAGCGGTTTCCCGAAAGCAAACAGCGGGCGTCTCTTCCTTTGGGCTTCCTTTGCCCACCCAGCAGAAGCTGGAGGAAGGGGGTGGCGAGGAGGACCCATGGGCAATGGTGGCGGCCAAGTGCCGCTGGGGCAGTGGCTGGGGAGGCAGAGGCGGTGGGAAGAAGGCAGCCTGAACGGCTGTGAGGAGCACAAGGCTCAGGGATCGAGAAAGCACGTATGTGTGTTTAGGAAAACAGGAGGCTGGCCTCCTACCCTCTGAGAAAGGCGCCCTAATCACGGAAGGGCTACAAAGGACCCCAGGCGTTGGAATTATTAGAGATCTCCATACAAGCTTTATATACACAGACAGGCGGGTGAATCGTGCAGATGTACGCGTGTGAATACGTATGCTAACGTACACACAAGCACCCACGTAGGCTTGCGCATAATCCGTGTGTCCCCAGATCTATCCACCGGGAGTGCCTGGAAGCGCAGACACCCCAGTCACAGTGAGCACACCCAGTGCCCACACCCTGGGTTCTAAATACCATTCTCCGGTAAAAGCAGCAGGGCTCCCGGGAGAAGAGCAGAGTCCGGGGCCGGGACTGAGGAAGAACAGGAGAATCCTCAAACACCTTGTGCCACAAGGTCAAGAAATGCTCAGGGAATGAAGAGTCGTGATGAAATGAAGAGGAATCTGTTTGAAAGGCCAAATCTACGATGTTTGGAGAAGCAGGTTAAGAATACACGTTATACCATAACGAGTAACTGTGAATCCTGGACTCTTTACTAATGAAAACAAATACGTGAGTATCGAACTAAGTGGGGGAGAAGGGAAAACTCGTCCTTTAACAAAGTGTCAATTCATCGGTGTAGGAGAAACGATGGAAATAAATAATGACCATTTGGCAGCCACTACTGGGGTGGCTGATTCCGCAGAGAGCCGACCTCGGCCACGAAGGCTGCTGGGCGCAGGTCTGAGGAGCCTTTGGGAAATGTCCCCACGGAACGCTGATCAAATACAAAGCGAAAAGGGTGCAGCCTGTGCAGCAGAGGCAGCAGGCAGCGGCCACGGTGAGCGAGTGAAGGTCAGCATCTGCAGGGACAGGAGGAGACGCACCTTGAAGGCCACAGCACTGTTTCTAGAGAGATACATAATGTGACCCAGAGAGAAAAGGGATGATGTGAACCCTGACGTTGGGCGAACTGGGTTAAGGAGACGCAGCGAGTATTTGTATTGTTCCTCGAGAACTTTCTATGGGTTTACACGGATTTTAAAATACAACAGACGAATTCAGGATAGTGATTTCAGAGGACCGAACACATTCAAAGGGATGTACTTCTCCCCACAAAGGGCCCACCAGCCTTTCTTTTTCTCTCCTTTTCCCCCAAGTTGGGAGCGGGGTAGGGGAAGTCTGGCCAAACGAGTCTAAATTCATCTGAAAAAAAACAAACTAGAAAAAGATCGTCGAGGTCGAAGAACTTGTTCTGCTGGATATTTGTTTCAAGTAACTGTGGCTGCGCAGTGTTTTACACATATTTAACATGTGCAGGATTGGCCCTGCAAAAGAGTCTAGGAATAGACCCGAAGAGTAACTTAGTGTGTGGCTGGACAGAATTTTATTTTCTTTTAAGTCTTATTATTTTTTAATGTTTTATTTATTTTTGAGAGAGAGAGAGACAGAATGAGCAGGGGAGGGTCAGAGATAGAGGGAGTCCCAGAATTTGAAGCAGGCTCCAGGCTCTGAGCTGTCAGTGCAGAGCCCGATGCGGGGCTCAAACCCACGAACTGTGAGATCATGACCTGAGCCGAAGTCGGACGCTTACCCGACTGAGCCACCCAAGCACCTCTGGACAGAATTTTAAATTAGTGCGAATGAGACAAAGGACTCCCTATTTGGGAAAAAACAAACAAACAAAAAACCACCTCAAACAGGTATACTGTACTTCACAACTTACACATAAATATATCACAGGAAGAGGCATTGGGGGCAACAATTTAATGACAGAGAATAAAATCATAGTGGTACTAGCTCCTGAGGGAGAAAGGCCTTTGTAATACAAGTCACAAACAGAAAAACAAACAATAAACACATTGGATCCCTATCCCCAAATTAGCTTCGGAAGGGCAGGATATTCGACAGAATAACAGTCATAACACAAATGAAATGAATGAGATTATTAACACTATCAGACAGAGGCCTTTTAAAAAGGACTAATAAGGAAAAAATGGGCAAAGGCCATACGTGAGCCACCGATAAAAGAAAAATGGCCAGTAACATGTAAAAGGGTTTGATTTAACATTTGAAGACATGAGGACCTTTAACAGTGAGAGCCTCTGCTTGGTTTTGGTTTTGAGATTGGCGAAGCGTTTTATAGAAACACTTTTATAACCCTGTGCTTGCAAAGTCTCAGTATCACTAGCGTGAAAGCTGGTATAAAACCTCCATTGCTCTGGTAGCCAGTGGGTAAAATATATATTTTATATATAATATATATATATATAGGGTTTTTTTGTGCATCTGTTGACCCAGTAATTTATCTCCAGCAGGATTTAAAGATTTTTTAAATTTGTAAATGCTTATTTATTTATTTTGAGAGAGAGAGAGAGAGAGAATGAGCAGGGGAGGGGCAGAGAGAAAGCGGGAGAGAGAGAATCCCAAGCAGGCTCCACACTATCAGCACAGAGCCCAACACAGGGCTCGATCCCACCAACGGCAAGATCATGACTTGAGCCAAAATCAAGAGGCAGATGCTTAACCAAATGACTCACCCGAGCGCCCCTCTCTAGAAGGACTGAAACAAGGGCACAAAGACACAGAAGGCTGTGGGTCATGGTATTCATGACCGTGGGGGAAATAACTGTAAAACCTCCAAGGATCCATCAATAAGAGATTGGTTACTTTAGTTCTAGAAGAGTAAGATGGTAATTAAAAATGAAGATGTAGGGGCATCTGGGTGGCTCAGTCACTTGAGCACCTGACTTTGGGTCAGGTCATGATCTTGTATGGAGCCCACTTTGAATCCCGTCTCTCTCTCTCTCTCTGACCCTCCACTGCTTGTGCTCTTTCTCTCTCTCAAAAAATAAACCTTAAAAAAAAAAGAAGATTTAAAACTACACTGAATGACACGGAAGTAGGTTCATGGCACGGGGATGAGGAGGAATGGAAGACACCGGAATGGGGTGTTCTCAGGAGCTCACGGTCCTGTTATGTGCAAGAGTGTGTCTGGGTTCTTAAGGGCACAAAGTGACGTCACCAAAACATGAGCATGGGGAGCTTTGGGATTTTTTTTCTAAACTTTTTTTGCATTGTTTGGTTTTTTTCCCAACAGTCAGGTATTGTTTTTCAAGTCAGAAAACGTAATGATTTTTCATTCTGAAAAACTGTAGCTATATATAGTCATCTGAATATTTTTTTTCATCACCGATCGTTTTAAGATGCTACAGTAAAAACCATTTCAGACAATAGGTACAAAATCTACACGTAAGTCCCAAGAGCAGTGCCTGTTCATTTCTCACAGTGTTATTACGTGGATGTCCATTGGACACACCCACACATTACGGGGGACCCAGATGGATGGGCACGCAGAGTAAAGGACTGCCTGCACACAGTAGGGACTGAACATTCAATCAGAAGGAGTGAATAAAGGTTGTTCTTATCTCCGACATTCTAAGGTAGAAGTTTCAAATCGATTTGCTCAGAGATAGAGTCAATGGAATATGTGTATATTCTGCCGCATTTGTGAAAAGATCAGTCTTGTTATTTCAGCTTCCCATCTTGTTCCATCACTGCCCAGGTAGGTGAGAGATAAAATTCATGCTTTCTTCACCGTCACGAGTCACAGCTGTCACACACCAGTGGCTGCATGGCAAGGAGCCATCTCCAGGCACTTTCCTTCTCTCCTCCCGCCGTCTGTGCCTCTCCCCCCACGCCCACCCCACCCCCGCCGTGCACACACATGCACACACATGCACGCGCAGACTGAGGCGGGCTGGAACAAAAGGCTGAAATGAGCATGAAATCAGGTAGAGAGGAATGCAATTTCCTGCACTCGGGTTTAAAAATCATCAACCGACCACAGATAGGTTGGGGGAGCTGGGATTTAACAGGCTTCACGCACCGCCTCTAGAGTTATCTTCCTGAAACACACAGCGGATCACACCGTTTCAAAGCTCAGCCACTTCTGATGGCTTCCCGAGGCCTCGAAATAAAGCGCGAGCCGCTGGCACGCGCCGTCCCACCGTCCGCTCCAGCTGTGCCCCCCGGCCACACCCCCTCCGAGTGGTCCACCCTGACGCAGCTGGCGTCTTCCGCTCGTCAGCTCTGTCACCTTGGGCGAGCCCATTCGCTTCAAGAGCTCTCAGTTTTATTGTCTACAGAGCAGGGAGAATAAATGAGATGATACACTCAAAGGGCCTTACGGTTTGCCTGGACCACAGGAAGGGTCTGATAAATGCAAGTGCCCCCCCTCCTGCGGTCCTCTTCTGGGCAGAGATATTTACAGGGGCACCGAAGGGGGGGGGGGGCGAAAGGAAGAATGAGATAACAGGGGTGGGGGGGGACGGGACGATCAGAACAGCTTCCTGACCGCTGGAGAAGGAGGCAGCAGTTGCCACCCGAGCGGGGACCAGAGGGGGCGACGCAGGCAGCCCGAAGGGAAGTGGGCCCTCAGGAGCCCGCAGACGACCCAGCCGGGCCGGCCTTTCCTTCTGTGCCGGCCGTGCTTCCCAAGCGTCAGGGCCCCGGGCAGAAGGATTCTCCTGACTAAGCAGTGGGGTGTCTTAGGTACTGGGATTTTATCTGCTGTGAGAGGCGTTTCCTTTAAAAAACCTTATTGGCATGGGTCTTTTAATGTCGCTGAGGGCACACACAAAAAAATCGCAGCTTGGAAGTCTGAGCTGGATGCTGGATTCTAACCGAGTGGGCGGCAGTAATAAATCAGATGAACTACCACTGACTGAACCCTCATCATGTGCCAGGCCCTCTGTCTACACGGTATAGATATGCTCTCATGTGACTTAAATGCCAGCTCACCAGGCCATTCTCGTACCCCCATTTTACAGCTGAGGACACAGACGCGGGGGGACCGCCTGACTCGTACGGTGCCCGGGCTGCACGCAGGGCTGGAATTGGAACTCAGGGGGCCCTGCTTTCAGGCTGGTGCCTGGACTCCCTTCCCTACGGCGCTGGCCGCAAAGAGGGTCATTTTGCTAATCAGCTTCCTCGCCCCCAGGCCGACAGTAACAAGCTAATGGCCCCTTGCCAATTCCCCTTGACAGAAATGGATTCTGTTGCGGAGTGCGCTTTCACAAACCGGGAGGGTGGGGGTGCGGTGATCCGGAGAAGAATGGCTGCTTCTCTGGGCTCCTGGGGTCATGACTGGCTGCGGGCTGTCTGAGCAGCCAGATCATCTGCAGCCTGGGGACTCCCTCATCTTCTCAGTCACGGGGCTCTGAGAGAGGACAGACCCTTAGGATTCCAGGTGGGAACATAACCTGGGCACGGGCACCAAGAGCTATGCAATTCCGGCTTCCCTAGCCAGAGACTGAAAAAAGCCCCCGCAATACCATCTCCTTGTGTGCCCCTCGACTCTTTTTAAGCTTATACGCCTCACCTTCTGCCCACAGTTGTCACCTGAGAATGCAAAGCGCACTGAACTTACTCTGTGACAGACTGTGACGAGAGACTTCGATTCACAACACGGCCCAAGTACCGATCTGGAACAAGGCAGAGCCCACTGGCGCGTCCTGAGCAGCTGCTCAGAGTGGAACTCAACCTTCACACCGACGAGGGCCCTCAGCTACAGCAGACAGAGCGGCTCGCCTGAGGTCACCCACATCAGACTCCGAAGCCCATGCAGCTCCCAAGATGGACGTATAAGGTGCCGCCTTCCCCTCCCCCCTCCTACACGAGCCCCAGAGGCGCGCTGGGCCTCAGGGACCGCACCAGGCCCCCCCTCTCACGCACACCCGCCGCTGCGGGGCACTGTCCAGCCCTCTCTGTCGCGCTGCTTAGATGCTCCTCTCCAGTTCCGCAAGCCGGCTGAATTCAGGGCCAGCTTCGCCTGCTGTACTCCGCCCGATAAAATGGAGGGCTGTATGCAGTGGGAGAAACCCCGGTGGACCAGAGCCAGAAGACTTAAGTCGGTCCCTCATCAACTAACTGGTTTCTGAACTTGGCAAAGGCACTTAATTTCACTTACGGCTCCCTCGTGTTTGAGGTGGGGGACGAACGGGGAGTTTGGCACGAACACGGGTTTCACGGTTCTCGGCTGCATGACCCGGAGCGGAGGCCTCGGAGGGTAAACTGCACCGGGCTGAAACCCGCCCATGCCAGGCTGTCTCACGTTTGAAGGTGGCGGGGCAAGGGGTGGGGGTTGGGGGGAGGCTATGAGTGGAGGCAGGGGCCCGTGTGGCGCGAGCCGGGCACCCGCAAAGTGGTACCAAGGACACAAAGAAGAGGGAGGTGGACAAGCGGTGAGGAAAGACAGAGACCAAAAGGGGCATGTGACAGAATGAGTATGTGGGACACGTATGGGGTAAAGTCTTCCGACGGCCACACTGAGACAGTAAAATTAATTTTAAGTATATATTTTTTATGTTTTTTATTTATTTCTAGGAGAGAGAGAGAGAGACAGCATGAGCAGGGGAGGGTCAGAGAGAGAGGGAGTCACAGACTGAAACAGACTCCAGGCTCTGAGCTGGCAGTCAGCACAGAGCCCGACGCGGGGCTCGAACCCACGAACCGCGAGATCATGACCTAAGCGAAAGTCGGACGCTTAACCGACTAAGCCACACAGGCGCCCCTGGGTAAAATTAATTGTAGTGCTAGTTGATTTAACGGAGTATTATCATGTGAACACGTAAGTAGCCTGTTGAGATATCTCATGTTCCTCTCTTCTTGAACTGGGTCTTGGAGATTCCGGACACTGGCCACGTGCGGGGACACATGCCCCCAGTGCTGACGGCCTCTGACGGTCTAGGACCAGCAGAGCTGGGGGCCTGGTTTTGGGCCGAGCGCCGTCTGGGTGTCACCTAAACATTGCCCCCTAGTCTTCTCCCCCTCTGGCCGGCAAGGATAACACCACCACCCCTGCATACAGACGAAGAAATGGAGATTCAGAGCGGGTGAAGCACGTGTCCCGGGACCCAGGGCCAGGGAGTCGCAGTGGGGGGACCCGAACCCTGCTTCGCCGGCTGAAGCGCAGGCTGGGGACCCTCTGGGGGCTCACCCGGAGGAGACAGGAGAGGCTGACGCAGGGGTGTGGGGGCCACACAGCCCTGGCTGGGTTCCCAGGTGTGGGGGGCCGTTTGGTTTGGGGGTGTCCTGGGTGGACCACTTTACACAGGTCAAGGGTACAGATGCCTGGACGGGACTGGCCGAGGTCTTCCGTCTCCGTGGACTCCATCTCTGGGCCACGAACCGGCCACTTCCTGCCACATGAGCACCAAGCAAAGGCAGGAGCCCCGCTCTCCCCACCCACGGTTCTTCCCTTTTGTGCATCGCATGTTGCCGCTGGCAAGTCACCTCCTGAACAAGTCAGCGTAATCCGCGTTAGAGATTTGCTCTGCCGTATAGTCACCTTTTGTAATTTTCTCTAATTCCTCAAGATGCAGTTCTACTTTGGAACAAATCAATGCAGCTTCACGTCTTGTTTTTGCCGTATGAAAACTGTCATAAATATCACACCCGTGACTAGCCGCAAGCTCTGTATTAGGAACCTCCTATTTTTCCCTTTATAGCTTCAAACAGACTTTTGGCCTTTGCTTATACAGGCATTTAGGCTGAGCTGCACGGGGTTTTGGGCTGACGTAGCAAGAATCTGGACAGTGACAAAACCTGAACGCGGGGCACCTGAGTCACGACCGTCACCGCCCTCCCCTCCCCCAGCACGCCAAGCAGCCCGGCTGCACTGCCGTGCCTCACCACGCACTGCTGTGCCCGCGTCCCGAACATCGGCCTGGGGCTCGAGGACTGGTCAGGGGGAGCCTAGGACTTAAGACCTCGTCAGTGAGGGAGTCTGGGAGCGAGGTCAAGTCATCGAGTAAGGGACCGAAGACCTAGTCATCGTGCACACCGCAGAGTTGACAACTAGTCATCCTGTGAGCTAGGGGCCCACGGTGCGCCCTAGTCACTGTGTGCGCCCTAGACCCACAGACTCACTCATCAGGGTGTGAGCCGAGGGCGTGAGGACTAGTCACCGGGCAGGTCTGGGATTCAAGGACGATGTCCCTGTGAGGCTGGGTTGGGTCGGGTGAGGCCGCGTTCCCTGGGAGCGTTCCTAGTTCAAGATCACCCACGCGGTCAGGAAGGACAGAATATGCGGCCTTAAGGCCTACTCTCTGGAGGGAGGAGGGCTCCCACAAGCCGGGAGCGGCACCGAGGAGGGCTGCCGCACCTGAGACAAGTGTCCCCTCCTATCTCAGGTCGGCGCCGCCACCCTGCCTACCAGCCCCCAAGACGTCGGGTGGGAAGTTCGCTGAGGGCCCTGCAGGCAGAGCACGTGAGCGGCAGTCATCCGTGGGTCCCAGAGCTAAAAGCAAGATACGTGCTCTTTCCACAACGCTCCGCAAATCCGACCAGGCGCGTCTCGAAATCGTGGAGGTGTGTGTCATAAAAACTACCTTGTCATCTAAGGTGTGACCACCTTTTCAGTCCTTTTATTGAAACAATCTGTTTCGAATCCGCACTTAGCCATGCCCACCTGTCTGAGGTAGGAATTAATTCACCTGACCCAAGGAGAGCGTGTAAAAGCTGAAGGAGGGGACGGCGACGTCACAGCGGTGCCCCGGCTCTGACTCCCGACAGAGCCTGACGGCACGCGTGGTGACAGTGCGCACGGAGCGGTGCCAGCAGTCAGGGCTAATGACCCCAGAGGCGACTGCTATTAGCCAATTCACTAATTAGGGGCCTGTTTGTAGAGCTAATGGGAAGGGTAATCATTTGTTAGCTTAAGTAAAACTCCCGGGCATTCCTGACAACTGTCATCATGGAAAAGTCTGGAAGGCAACTCATCTATCCCTGTGAAACGCAAAGAAAGCAGCTAGGAAGCCAGAGTCATCTTCGACGACACAAAAGTGAACATACCCTCCTTAAGGAATGTGCTGGTGGGAATTTCCTGCTTTGGCTCCTAATAGATCTTTTTTAGCAGTAAATAAATATGCGTATGTACAGACACAGGCACATTTCCACGTTTGCATTCCAGTGGTCTGATTTCTGCGGGTTCACTCCAATTCCCTCACGCTTTGCGCCTGGGGAAACAGCCACCGCCGATGCCACTGACGGGAGAATAGCTCTGGAATTCCAACACAGAATGTAGCAATCTGCTTAGGGGCTGTGGGAGAGTAGGAGGCAGAGAGCACGTGTGATACCGTGCATGTGAGTGAGCGTGCGACTGTGTCTAAGGTGTGTGTGTGCGCATGTGTGTAAGCATGGCCACGTATGACTGTTACGCGGGTGCGTGTGTCAGCATGTATGCGAGTGAGTTTGAGCGTGTGTGTGCGGGGACATGCATGAGTTAATGTGTCAGCATGGATGTGAGCGAGTGTGTGTGCAAGCATGTTAGCATGTGCGTGTGTGGGCACATGAGTGTGTCAGCACAGATGTGAGCGAGCATGTGTGTAGGAAGAGGGAGTATTTTGATACTACGGTCAGTTTTACTTGGCTTGTGTGTTACAGATCAATACAACAGTTATTTTCTATTTTTCTAAAAGATGATTTTATTCACTTTTTAAAAAGCATGGACTGGGGTGCCTGGGTGGCTCAGTCGGTTGAGCGTCCTACTTTGGCTCAGGTCATGATCTCATGGTTCACAGGTTCGATTCCTGCATCAGGCTCTGTGCCGACAGCTCAGAGCCTGGAACTGCTTTAGCTTCTGTGTCTCCCTCTCTCTGCCCCTCCCCTGCTCATGCTGTCTCTATCTGACTCTCAAAAATAAACAAAAAACATTAAAAAAAAAACTTAAAAAAAATAAAAAGCATGGACTGTGAATAAAGCATATTATTATTCTTGGGGGTATTTTAGGGACAGCCTAACCCAGTGTCTAGGATTTAAGGAACATTTAGCTCACAAATGTGGGGCCTGGAAGAATGGACTCTCCTCAGCTGCTATCACCGCGAGGAGAAAATGGCCTTGGCCTCCCCAGTTCCCTGGCGCGTTGCCCTGGCCCCCAAACCAGAGATGCCAAGAAGTGACGTGCATTAGGCGCACGGAAGGAGGCTGCACCTGGGGGTGTGGCACAAATTCTGGAGGGGCCTGTAGAGGTTGTGGGTCCCCCCTACGTCCTGCCACAGATGAGGAACGGAGGCCCGGCCCAGGAGGCATCTTCTCGGGGTCACGGGTGCACCCACTAGATGGCACCCGTGTGAACCTAGCCTCCTGCCGGCGTCTGGCCTGACACCCTGCTTCCCCGGCAGTCACCTAGGTGCTGACCCTTCCCACCCAGACGGCGCTCCTGTCAGCGGTGGTGAATGGCGACTCTTCAAACAGGGGGCCCTGGCTCCCCAGGGGGCAGGAGCCCCGTAACCGTGGCTGCGGAGTTAGGGCCCAGACGGGCAGCAAGTCACGGCCAAAGTGGCTCTGCGTGCGGTCCTGCCCCAGGTCAAGGGCTGTGCGTGCCCGCCTGCGGCGGCCGGACGCCACCCGGGCACAGGGCCTCCGGCGTGGCGGCATGAAGTCCCGTGCCCACCCGAAGAGCCCATGCCAGGCCCGCGGCCTCAGAGTGCCGTGACCCCCCCCCCCCGCCCCCCGGCAGGGCCGCTGGCACTACAGGCTCTCCTGCCCCAGGCCTGGCCCTGTGAGAGGGTCCAGGCGGGGGGAGGGCTCCTGGCTCTGGGACAAGGGCCACTGGAGCAACTCAGAAGCGGGGACGGATCTGCTGGCGTCCCCTGGGGGCTCCCCTGCAGGAAGGATTAATCTGCTGGCGGCGGTACACGCACTTCGGCGGTGTGCCTCAGCTGCAGGGCTCATACGAGTCGTCGGGGCGCTGGTTTAAAATGCGGCTTCTGGGGCGCCTGGGTGGCTTAGTCGGTTAAGCGTCCGACTTTCGCTTAGGTCATGATCTCGCGGTTCGTGGGTTCGAGCCCCGCGTCGGGCTCTGTGCTGACTGCCAGCTCAGAGCCTGGAGCCTGTTTCAGTCTGTGACTCCCTCTTTCTCTGACCCTCCCCTGTTCACGCTGTCTCTCTCTCTCCTAGAAATAAATAAAAATAAAAAAAAATAAAAAAATAAAATAAAATAAAATAAAATGCGGCTTCCGGGGCCCCGGGCGGCATCCCACCGGCTCGGAGGCACCTGACGCACGGCCGGCCACAGCCTCCGACGACGGACGGCTCGTCAGCGCGGCACACCTGTGGGGCGCCGTGTCCCCAGGGCCGCGGACGGGCTCTGCGGACAGAAGGGTCCGGCGAAGGCCCCCGAGCCACTCCCTGCCCTGGGCCACAGCCAGAGCACCCTGGGGCCTCTGTCATCCTCTGAGCACGCGCCTCCGCGGCCCCGAGCTCTGGGTCCCTGCAGGGAAACACCCATGCACCCGGGCCCTGCTCCTTCCTCACCCGACACCCTCGTGCAGGTGAGCCAGGCCGGGCCCGATTCCTCAGCACACAAACAGGGCAAGAGCGTCTCCCGGTGCCAGGCAGGGGGCAGCGCTCTGGGAGCCCGCAGAGTCACATCCTTCCCAGGGTGGTCTGTTCCAGCCCCTCCCTCCCAGTGCGGAGAAGCCCAGGGGCTGGGAAGCCGGTGCTGACCAGATCCTCTTTCTTCTGGTCTTTAGCTTGGAGGACTGCAGGGAATGGGAGCTCTGAGGGCCCTGGGGGCGGGAACGAGGTTGGGGACGGGGTGGGGGGTGGGGTGGGGGGGGTGGCAGGTGGCGCAACCATAAGAAGAAAGGAGAGCATGGGGCGTGTGTACCCGAAATGTTCTGGGGGACGTGGGGGACGGACGGAGGGGCCCTTCTAACCAAAGTTCCCTTGATATGCAGGCTCAGGGCAGCCCCAGAGTGGCCATAAGGGCCACTCAAGTGAGGTGCACGTGCCCCTGTGACCTCCTAAAGGACCCCGATACGAGTAGACCTCCGTGCACCTGCCTACCTACCCAAGGCCCGAGCAGGGCTGACAGAGAGAGCAGGGGGCAGCTCTGGGAAAAAAAAGCCAACTCAGTAAGTGGGCCCAAAGGGAGTGGAAAGGCGCATTTAGAATCCTCACCTCCATAAGCAAAACCTCGAACTGGGTTAAGCAAAAAGGGCATTCATTTGCTGCCTCTAGGAAGTGGGGAATCCCAGGGGGACTTCACGGGGGCAGAGGGCATTTCCCTGGGAAGGGGCAGATGGGGCTTTAGGCCAGCAGGGGCGAGGGCCGGCAGATCCACGTGTTTCCCTGTGCCCTTCTCCCTGGAGACCTGCCCCGTGCAGCAAGAATGGAGCCTGCTGCCCAGGGCTTCCTGATGACAAGGTGCCCCAGTCTGGGCAGAGGAGACTAACCGGGCGGCAGGAGAGGGTACAGTGAGGGGCGGGACCGGGTGGGAAGAGGTGTCTGCTGTGGGCTGAGCTTGTCTTGCTTCCAAAGGAGGGGAAGCCATGGAGGATCGCGGGAAAGAAGGAAGGAGCAGGGACGGACAGAGGTCTGCTTCATCAGTCGTCACAACGGCCCCGTGGGCTCTCTGGACGGTCGCCGTAAAGAGGGGGCTACACTGTAAAGGGGGGACTACTGGCCGAGCTCAACCACCAGTGAGAAGTGTCACCAGGATTTAATTCAGGCCTCTCTGCTTCAAAGCCCCCTTTTCTCATTCCCCGCCGCCTCCCAGGAGAGAGAACAGGCCCGAGCGAAAAAGTACAGTCTTCCGGGCGGGAAGGCGCCTGGCAAGGACCCAGCTCCTCTCCACGCCTGGACCAAGAGAACCTGAGGTCTGGGCCACCAGGCTACCGTGGTGACCTTACAGGACCCTGGAGAATGAGGGACACTGCAACGCTGGAAAGGAAGAGTCTTCTGTTTCGTGGTTTTCAAACCCGGTGCATTCTGTAAAACGGAGGCGAGCCCAGAGAAGATTCTAGAACAGCACAGTAAAGAAGCTGGTCCCCGAGCGCTTAGAAAATGGCAAGGTGATCTGTAGGAGCAGACAAGACAGTCCGAAACTTATCATTCCATGCTCTCTTCTCTGCCCTGTAAGAGGGATCCCAGCTGGGACACCGAGGCCGTACAGTGGCGTGCCAGCCCCAGCCTCGGCCCACGTGGGTCAGTCTGGCGGTGAGGGAGGAGTCAGGTGGGCTGGGTCCCAGGAACTCTTAGGAACTGGCTGAATCCCTGGACCCACACGGACGAGGTCAGCTCTGAAGGAGGATTTCTAACGGCCTTGTGTCTTGACCCTTGCACAACTTCACGTTTTCAACAGTGGCTTAGCCAAAGAGAAGACTCAGCAAGTTTATGGAAGACAGAGTTAGGCGGGATGATGACTATGTCAGATGACAGAATCCATCTATCCAAATAATCACCGTATAGGCTAGACTAAATCTACCCAAAGTGAAGTTTACTCGCGATAAAGAGGAGTTCTTGAGCCCAAGTCCAGAGCACTCAGTAACTGCACATGGACAGAGGTTGCCGGAAGCTTCGTAAGCAGCTCGGTGAGGCCCGGCTAGCAGGGCAGCGGAGAATCAAGTGACTATGGAGCAGCCCAGCGACGGTACCGGGGGCAGAGCCCAGTTTCCAGACAAAGACGGGGAGGGCAGCGCTGGACCCGGGCTGGTCAGCCTGCTCTGGCTCCCGGGCCTGCTGCTAACAGGGGCACAGCCAGGCATGCGCCTCATTGGGTGGTTTCCAGAATTAGGCATTAGTGCTAGAAGGACAGAGCTGAAGGAGAAGGGAAGTGGGAAGGGGGAGGGACGTAAAAGTCCCCTTTGAAGGTCGGTAGGGCCGGCACGTTCTAGAAAGTCCCAGGGACGGAGCCAGGAAGCTCCCCAGACACACCACTTCTCTCACCGCCAGGCCCATGACAGGAACCGGAAGCTTAGCGCAGACAGGTGCTGACAGCGGAGCTCATCTTCCAGGGCCGGGAGAAGCCCTGGTCAAGCACCCCAGGAAGGGGCCGCCTGTGTCTGGGCCTGGATTGCATGACCCTGAGGCCTGTGGGTACACGGATGCCACCAGGCAGCTTGACTCGGAGCCTCATCTCATCTGTGCGGGGGGGGGAGTGGGGGGGTGACAGAGGGAGTGACAGTTGGAACACTTTAGAGTGGGGTCCTCGGTGTCACGGCCCAGGGCAGATGCCCCCAACTTCCCAGAGAGATTGGACGCTACGGAGAAGGCTGGGAAGCACGGGTCTCAGCTCCCTTGGATCTGACTGTACCAGAAACAGGCCCTTTTTGTACAGCAAAACCAGCAACCAACGGCCAAGGTCAAGCTGGGCCTCAAGGGGTCCACTCCAGCCTGGGTCTGTAGCAGTGGGGTGAGTAGGAGTGAAGGCCAGCCACACCACACAACCACTTCTCTGAAGGTGACCCTTCAGGGCAGCCCTCCTGCTGGGGTGTGCGGGGTCAGAGAGTCTGGGCCGCTCAGAGCCTGCGTCACCCCTGCCACAGGCTTCCTTCCTACGTCCGGCCTGCAGGCTGTCGGGACCTTGAAACCTAACCTCCCAAGACACCAGCCTCCACTAAACTTTACGGTCCGTTAAAATGGGTAGGCTTTTATAGGGTGCTGCTGAAAACTAAATCCTTCTGGAACATTCCGGGAGACGGTATCCAGCCTCTGCCAGCCTCCACCACGGTGGGTCTTGCCGGCAGCCTCCTGTGCAGCCCAGAGCCCTGTGGCTTGAGGAAGGAGGGGCAGTGTGGTTGACAGCGATCAAATCTCAGGGGAATTCTTTACTTCTGCTACCGTGTCACTACTTGACAATTTCCTGCCCCCGTGTCAGGGCTCCCTCCTTGGGTGCAAGGAGAGCAAGGTGGGTGCCATCCTGCCCAGGCCCATCCTCGAGCGAGACAGGAAGGCCCTGCTTCCAATGAGGCGGCTCCTCCCGAGGCGGAAGTGACCATGAAGAAAGCCAAGCAAAAGCCTTCTCTTAAGAACGTGAATGGGGAGGCAGCAATACTAGAAAAAAGAAATCTAATGACAAGAATACTAAGCCCTAACCTCTTTGCCGACTTAAAACACACACACACACACAACGATTCCTCTACTGTAATAACATTTAATCCCCAGAAGCTAATCTAAATGTAACACTCCAAAGAAAACAAAAGTGGCTCAAAGAAAAAGAGCCCAGCCAGGCCTCGGGGAAGGCGGGCTTATTCCCAAGGCGAGTCTGCTAATAGGGCTGGGAATGAAATGTCATTTTGTCTTTGTCGAGGGAGGGGATTAACAAAGTGTCGGCTCTAAGTCCAGTTTCCTGTCATGGATCTCTGAGCAGTAAGAAAGCAGCGAGCGGAGGCCGGCTGCCCCTGGAGGCTGCCCTCCCTGGGGGCCGCGGCTACTGTTCGGAGCCCGCCCGCCGAGTGCCCAGGAACTGGCTCTGGGAGCTTCAAACCCAACAGGACCATTGCTGACCTGCACCCGTCCCCCCCCCCCCACGCCCCATGGCTCTCGGACAGGCTCCCCCGCCCCTCTCTGCTCTGGTGCTGGGGTAGCAAGGGAGCCCCTCCCCTGCCTGCAGCCCTGGAGATGGTGAGCCAACCGCCAGGGTGCCCATGCTCACGCCCAGCCCTGGTCAGGAGCCTCCCTGCCTCTCATCCACTCCCGCCTGGCACTCGGAGTCTCCTGGGGAGCAACTGCACCCACCCCGCGCCCGGTGATCTGCGTGGCCCCTTGACCTGCTCCAGTGTCAGTCGGTCCCTGATCCTCTGTCCAGATGTCCCAGTCGCCTTGGCCACGCTGCCCCTTGTACCCTCCTCACAGCGCTCCATAGAACCGTCTACCTCTACGGCCGACTGCATGGCTGTCTCGCTGCCCCGAGCGCGGGAACCCTCCCCTGGCTCTCGGTGGCGCCCTGGCCGTGCCCGTGCGGGGCCCTCGGCACGTGTCTGCTGAGCGGGTGAGTCACCCTGGCTGGTGGCGCTGCAGCGCCTTCCTCGGCGGGCTTCCTGTCTCCCCCTCAACACCACTGCCGTTTCATCTCGCAGACGCTGCCAGTTATCTTTCTGAAACGCAAATCCGATCATATCAATTCCCCACTTAAAAGCTTTTTTATGGCTTGCCGCTGCTGTAGGGTGAATTCCAAATTCCTTCGTACGCCCGGAAGACCCTGCACATCCGGACCAGCCCGCCCCTGCAGCTGCGCCCGGGCCTCGTCCCCGGCCCCTCGGCATCTGCTTCTCCCCCTTGGCCAATGCCCTGCCTGCCTCTAGCACCCCGTGGGGGAGGGTCCCGCTCTGAGCCCACTCACACCGACCCGGACCGCAGCGCACAAACCTGAAGCCCTCTGCGCTCCGGCAGGATTAACTGCTCCGTCGCCTCTGCTCCCCGGGTGCTAGATTCACAGAGCGCCGTAGCAGTTATCGTTCGTTACGGCGGCTTTCCACGCGCTCAGTGTACACCGAGGGCTCCAGTACTGGGCTCAAGTACCAGGCACTCAGTATACTCCGAGGGCTCTAGTACTGGGCTCAAGTACCGGGCACTCAGTATACACCGAGGGCTCAAGTACTAGGCTCAAGTACTAGGCACTAAGAGTACACCGAGGGCTCAAGTACTAGGCACTCAGTATACACCGAGGGCTCAAGTACTGGGCACTCAGTATACACTGAGGGCTCAAGTACTGGGCTCAAGTACTAGGCACTCAGTATAAACCAAGGGGTCAAGTGCTGGGCACTCAGTATACACCGAGGGCTCAAGTACTGGGCCCCGGGGATACAAAGAGGAAGAAACCAGGTTCTTGCCGCAAAAAGTGCATAGTCTAGTAGGACACAATGCTTGAACACAGAAGTGTCTGACGATTCTCCCAGGGGCCCCCAGGTTCCACGGGGCACATCAGAGATGCAGCTAACTGATCTGGGGGGGCAGGCGGCAAGCAGAGGGTGTCTGTGCTCTCTGCGGAGGCGAGGCCCCCATTTCATCTGTCCTGCACGCCGTGGCCAGTACCAGCCTCACTGGAAGCCGCAGATCACCACCACCGAATCCTCACTCTAAAGAGAAGCAATTATAAAAATTCTCACAACCAGCGGTTACGGGCAAGTATAACTAGGCCCTCCCCGATTGCCTCCTGTGGGTGGTGGCCCACAGAACCAGAGCAGGGGCCACGGAATGAGTCACTAGAAGTGGGGGTGGCCGCCCTGGCCTAAGAGAGGTCGAGAGCAAACCACGAGGAAACTCCCGCGGAGAAACCCGGTGGCCGGCTGACTTCCAGCCAGGAGAGGTTGAGACAGGACGATGAGACAGAAGTGACCCTTCTGTTGTCTGTGAACAGACAGGGAAGGGGCTGCTCTGGGTTGAGAGCAAGACTTGCTTTTCCTTAACCGTCTCCAGAGGAAGATAAAAGCTGTACAGCTTCCTTCCCTCAATCATTATGTAATCATCACTCACCGCAAGTCAGGAAGTCCTTCCCTAGATCTAACTTAAATTTAAGTTGTAGTTCAAAGCTCTAGACCTGGTACCAGTCAGTGTCTCCTTCCCAGAGGAATACAGGTGCGCCCTCTGGCCAGGCTTCTCCCTCCCTGCCCTTTGCCTTCTCCGCCCCGCAAGCACTGTGGCCTACGCCCTCCGGGGCCTCCCCAGGCATCTCTGCAGCAGGTGATTCCTCGCCGGTGCCCAGTGCTCGAGGGTTTATGTGACACGGAGAACGCACAGCTGATTCCCTACGTTCCCTTTGCTCGGTACCATTTCAGCTTTGTCCCGCATCGAAACTTTGGCTACACCTGCCAGCAAAGCCACACTGCCTTCCTCAGGAGTCACTGTCGTCATCTCCCTGCTAACGGGTGGGAAGGCACATCAGCCCAAACCAGGCCAGCAGCGCCGGCAGGACCCGAGGCGGGCGGCTGAGCCCTCACGAACAGAGCGATGGACGCCTGGAAGGGAACGAGCCCGCTTTCCCCTGGACCCCTGGCTTCCCAGGAGCGGGGGTGCTGACCCCAGGGTCCCGGCACATCCATTCTGGCTTCACCCAGGATGGTAGCTCATCTCCACCTCATCTGTCACAGGTCACATGAGATTTCTTAACAGGAGCCACAGCTAAGGACACTTGAAACCACACATCTACTCCAACAGCCTCAGTCTTTGATGGAGGGGAAGTTCAAGGAAAGGGTACCAGGCAAGTTAGAGGCCCAGCCCTGATCAGAAGACAACATACACATATACGCACGCGCACATACACACTCATACTCATACTCACACTCTATATTCTTATTAGTTTTTAATTACACAAGTTGCACATAAGCATATATATATGTGTGTGTGTGTATATATATATGTTTTTTTTTTTAAAGGACTAAAAACATAGCAGATATAACTAGTCCCCTTTGGCCCTTTCATAACACCGAACGCCCTCGAACTGCCCAGGAGTAGCTGCTGCTTCCTGTTTGGAGCGTATCCTCTCAGACTTTCTTCTCTACCCTCCCCCCGCCCTCCCCCGGTGGCACGTCCCTGCCGAGGAGAGAGCGTGCCAGCGTGTGTGCGTCGAGGGCACACACACAGTGGACACAACCCGTGTTTCAGCCGGCGAGCTCTCACAAGCACCCCTGCTAGCACCCACGGTGCCCGGTCATCCTGCACCACCGCTTGCTCTTCCGGCCACGAAGAGCATGCTTGTCCACTGCCCCAGTCACGGCAGCGGGGCTGCTTCCAGTCTGTCACCTCCGGGCCCGGGGCTGCTCGTGCACACGCACAAGGGTCTCCGTGGGCCATGACCCCCAAGGAGAGCTGGGGACCCCGGCGTCTCCCCTCCTTCGCGGTTCCAGACCCAGACGGCCGCTGGTCGCCCCTGTGCCGAGGGGCTGCACCCCCATTGGCTGCTGCACTCCAGTCTCTCTCTCACTGAAATGTGAGTTTCTATCCAGTAATACCTACTGTTTATTGAGTACTTATTATGTGCTCAACAAATTGTCTCACGATGCCCTCAAAACAACCTCCAGCAGCCAGGGACACGTGTCTCAGAGCACTGACGTCATCTGATGCAGCCCACACACCGGGCAGCGTGGCTGGGAAGGCACTCACCCCTGTGACCTCAAGCCCTGCCCTAGGCGGGCCCCCCACACCCCCACCCCAACACGGGGCCCTGCGGCACACGAAGAAGCCTCCGCAGAGAAGGTGCTTAGACAGCCAACTATGTGATTTAAATCCCAGCCCCCAAGTCTATCCTGTGGGCACCAGCTCTTCCTCCCACCCCACACGTGCTTGGTGAGTGTCTATCAAATTCAGTCCTGGGCCGGGTGCTGGGGATGCGGAGAAAAGTACGATTCTGGACGGACCTCTGGGGGAAGTACACCATAAACAGAAGAGTTGCTTATGGGGGATATTTTGAAAAGTGAGCCTCATCTGCAAGGAGAAAAGAGGGGGCACTCTAAACAGGAAAGAGGGTCTATAAGGATAACTCCCTAGATTCTGCCTTCTGAAATCAGGAGCCAGCAGTCTCTCACTGGGAAACTCAGTCTTCCGAAGTCACCAGATCCCAGGGTGGCAAAGAAGTTCACCGTGAATGCCAATCCGGAAGAGGTGATACCTGCGGCCAGTCTTGAACTCGGCTCAGGGAGGGGCTGCCGGAATCCTCTGGTGACGTCTGCCAGGGGCAAGGATGGGGCGCAGGCAGGAAGCTCCGGGGTGAAGCCACTGAGGCTCTCCACTGAGGCTCTCTGAAGGTGGCCCACCCACGCTTCCAGAACCAGCCCAGGGCATTGGCCGTATGCAGCACCACCCCTGTTGAGGAATTGCCTCCGCAGGCATCTTTCTCTTGCTTCAAAGGAGGCAGAACTCTGCCCGACACTGGAATGGGAGCAAGTGCCTGCAAAGAGCCCAGGGGAGGGAGGGACACACACACACACACACACACACACACACACACACACACACACACACTCACTCACACAGAGGAATTTACAGCACCAGCCCTGGGGGAAGTCAGTGAATCAGCTAATCAGCAAGCAGAATCAGCAAGCAGCTAATCCCCTTGTCCTGCAAATTCCTGAGAAGGAAGTACCTCTGGAGAGTAGAAAAGAGCTAGACTCATAGGGGCCCGCATCAAATCCCGCTCTGGCACCACTGGCTGGGAGTCCTTGGGCACTTCTGTGCAGCCTCACAGTTTGTTGACAAACAGGCACCATCAATTTCCCTGCTTTACTGACCGGCACACTGGGCCTGAGAGGTAAGCTGACTCAGTTTCCAGAACTGCAGCTTGGGGCAAGAATGGCATCTGCCCTAAGAACCTGTGAAGAGCAGACCCTGGGGGCTGTGTAAGTGCGCAGCTGAGTAGCTGCGTGCAGGTTTTTAAAGAAATGTAGTAACTGAACTTTGATCTGTTAAATGAACAACTAACTGCCTGTTGATTCCTTAGCCTCTCAAAGAGCCACGTGCCCCAGGGTAAACCACGTACCACATGTAAAGTTCTGAACGGAAAATGCTCCTTTCAAAAAGTTACGCGAGGTAAGAGAAGTGAGAGAGAGACACACAGCTTTTGAGATCAGCCTGATGTGAACATTATCGAGATGAATTAAGATAGAATGCGATCTCATTTGGGGTTCAAATAAGTAACTGTTGTTTTAATAGGTAATCGATCTGTCATTAGGTCACTAAGTAGAGCACCTGAGGATATACCAGCTCAGGTGAGCCCAACCCCTCCCCCACAGGCTATCTGATAAGCCCTGACTTCCAGGTGAGGGGGAGCCCTCCCTTGCTGGGCCCCAGCAAGTCTCCGTGTCCCCATGTCCACATTAATCAGACCTCTCGGGATCAAAGTCCTTACAGCCCAATGACTCAGTTTCCGGAAACAGTTAATAACCTTCTTCCTTCAACTCAATTGTCCTGACTCTTTGAGAGGGGGCCAGCGGGGGATGGTACCCGTTTCCTGACAGGGAGCCGTCGAGACAGGCTCTGAAGGAATCCCACGGGAAGGGGACTGAAGGCTGTCATAAAAAGTAGATGTGACACAATAAATGCAAGATGTCCCCTGGGGTCTTCACCTCGTCCTTCAGAGGATACAAACAGCTCTGCCCAAGGTGCTGGTGTGAGGTAGAGGGGCGTGCGCGTGTGCCTGTGTGTGTGTGCGCATGCAAACACACTTCGGGTACTTATTTCTACCCCAACGATAGCATCTTCCAGACCAAGAGCGTCCAGACCGTGAGCACCAGCCTGGCCAGCGACACTGCTCTGCACGGACGCTCTGACAGGCACCTTCGGAGGCATGCGGCAGGCCGAGCGGGCGCAGGGCAGTCTGGCGGGCCCGAGGCAGGTGGGGAGGGCCACCCGTGCCCTGGGTGCCTGATGCTCTAACCACTGCTGGGTTGACTTTGCTTTATGACTCTTTCCTCGAGCTGGCGTGGCCGCTGGCAAACAAATCATCCCTCAAGAGTTAAGTCAGGATGTGTGCTCCCGTCTATAGTGGAGCAGCTTGGGGAAGAGCTACGCTCCACTCTGAGGGAGAAATTTTAAAAACTGAAATTAAATAAAACCCGTTAAGGGGCGCTTGGGTGGCTCAGTCAGGTGAGCATCCGACACTTGATTTTGGCTCAGGTCAGGATATCGGGGTGTGAGATCGAGCCCCGTGGCAGGCTCTATGTACACTGAGCACGGAGCCTGCTTAAGAGGCTCGCTCTCCCCTGCCCCCACCCCGCATCTCTCCCTCTGTCCCTCTCCCCTGCTTGCACACACTCTCCAAAATAAAAAAAATAAATCTGTTTAAGGCATCCGAGGAGCAAGACAAAGAAAGCGGTGAGGGCCAAGATCACGAAGGGGCGGGAACTGCAGAGAGGCAAGCGCTTGTTCCTGGAGCCACTGGTCCCCACTGAGTTCTTGGCAATTCTTGGTGCAGGAAGAGAGGCTGAAAGTTGAGCAAACAGCTTCAGCTAAAGTGCAGAGAAGCCAGC
Source organism: Hyaena hyaena (assembly GCF_003009895.1). Classification (NCBI taxonomy): domain Eukaryota; kingdom Metazoa; phylum Chordata; class Mammalia; order Carnivora; family Hyaenidae; genus Hyaena; species Hyaena hyaena. The sequence continues at coordinate 34,978 of NW_024081400.1, forward strand.
TTCTGGCAACCTCACGGGACTGTAGACAGACAACATTCCCTTGGAGTTCAAGGCTGCCAAGGCAGCTAGGCCTCGAGGGACCAGCGAAGGGAGCTAACCTACAGTGAACCAACATGGTGATTTTCCTCTTTTAAGACATTTGTCACATTCTTGAGCTTCTCAAAGGCAAGAGGCTAAGGAGCCAAGTAAAAGCTACTAAAAGGCAAAGTGGAATCTTCAGAAGTCTCACAGAGCTGAGGGAGCACTTTGAGGGGCTCAGAGCTCACCAACAAAGGAGGTGAAGCGGAGCCCTGGGAAGCCATGCCCTAGGAAGAAGGTACATCAGAAGTAGCCTGAGCTTCACCAAAACTGCGGCAAGCCTCGGGTCAGCCCGGTCCCTCAGGTGGCCGCCAGTGACGATACACTCCAGAGCCTCTGTAGCCCCGGCACAATGCCTGGCATTCGATCAAGAATTACCAGACACACAAACAAATAGGACCAAGAGGGTTTTTAAAAAAGGCAATAGAAACAGACCCTCAGATGACTTCAAAATAACTACATCTAATAGGTTCAAGAAAACAGACGGCAAAACCCAGAATCTCATCAGAGACTGGGAAAAAAAAAATCTATTTGAACTTCTAGAATTGAAAAAAATGCATTAATCGAAATTCAGAATTCAATAAACAGGTGTAAAAGAGACTTGACACATTAAAAAAATTAGTGAAGTGACAGATCAACAGAAAAAAACTCAGGTGACAACATGAACATTTTACAGAATTGATGAAAAACAGAAAAAACAAACAAACATGTAACTTACATTCCAGAAAGGAAGAAAGATAAAACAGGGCAGAGTCTTGTTTGAAGAGATAATGGCTGAGAAATTTCTAAAACCAAAGGACATGAAACCCCAACACATGAACCCCAAGCAGGAAAAAAGCAAGAAAACTGACTCCTTAGGCACATGATAGTCAAGCTGCTAAAAAACTAAAGACAAAGGAAAGCTAAAAGTTGAGGAAAAAAAGAGGTAATGAGCATATCAATAGCTGACTTCTCCAGGAAAAAACAGGTATCCAATCAGAATGTAAAGATAATTTGACGGGCCACAAGAAAGGATTGCTATATTCTTTAAACTGAAATATATTTCCAATCAAAAATAGAGGATTTATAATCAGCCATACTATACAAGAAGAAATATTATAGAAGTTTTGTATTTAGAAGGAACGGGATCTCAGAAAGAAACCATAAATCCATAAATCGGTAACGATACAGAAAACCTGAACACGACTGCCTAACTTAACCTGACAAACACAGACTACTACACTCATTGGGGGAACACACATTCTTTTCAAATGTACACAGAAGGCTTCCAAAAATAGATCATGTACATGGTCACAAAGCAAGGTCCAAAAATTTTAGAGGATTTACAGCATGTTCTGTGCCCATAGAATTAACCTGAAAATCAATTATTAAGAAAATAACGAGAGGGGCACCTGGCTGGCTCAGTTGGTACAACATATGACGCTTGATTTCGGAGTCATCAGTTTGAGCCCCAGGTGGGGGTAGAGATTCCTTAATAAATAAAAGTGTTTTGGGGGAAAAATGTAACTAGAAGACTACCGAATATCTGAAAATTAAGCAATACCTTTTGAAATAACCCATGAGTTGAAGAAGAAATTAGAATAAAACTTAGAAAGTTTTTGAACTGAATAAGGACAATGCACTATATCAAAACTTCAGGGTGTAACTATAGAGAAGTCAATACCTTAAGTGAACATATTCACAGAGAAAGAAAGCTGACCCGGTGCTTCATTGCTTTTAGGATACAAGTGAAATCTCTAACAGGTTACAAAGTCCTGTGTGGTCTGGCCTCTCCTGACTGCTTAGAGTTCATTCTAGTCTGTCTCTTCTCATTCATTCCTCTCTACTCACACTGGCCTTTCAATTCGTTGAATATGCTAAATTACTCTCTACCCCAGGGCCTTTGCACATGCCAAGCCTTCTGTCTGAAGTATTCTTTTTCCCCTTCCTTTCTCTGACCAAAGCCCTCTCATAGTGCAGGAGTCCATTTAAAAGTCACTTCCTCTGAAAAGACTTCCCAACCGTACGAAGTCTGTGTTAGGGTCCTCAGACACATGCTTTTTAATTCAAACATTTTCTTTCATGGCTCATTACTAGAATAAATCATTGCTTGGGCAATTGCTTTTTGTGCAATTAATTTAAAAATATTGTCTGTCATTCCCCAAAGGCTCTAAGCTCCTTGCTGACAGAAACCGAAGCTGTCTTGTTTATCGTTTTATCACCAGTGCCTAGCATGGTACTTGGCAAACAGTAGGCACTCTATACATGTATGTTAAATGAATAAATGAATACACAGACATCTAATTAGCCACCTAAGTAACCAGTCCGTTTACTCCAAGTTGTTCAAAGATGCTCGCTGTCTTGGAAGAGGACTGTCACTGCTGTCAGCAGTTGGCATTTATTTCTGTGGCATTTACGATGCAATTTACAATCATTTGCGAATCCAAGAAATCTCCCCATCGAGGATTCCGCCCTCTAGCCCGATGTTTAAGTAAAATGACTTCTAACTCTATGCTGCTTCCTGTTTGCTCTGTTTGGGAAAAGAAAACAACTTTTTTTTAGGTAACTCGATGTATTTGTGAAATCTGTGCCACGCGGTTCCAAGCTAGGTGCTACGAGTGACTCGGGGGACGGCCACTGTTAGCAACGGTGTCCCGCCGCCACCGCGATTTCCTGTGTGCCTCCTCACGCAAAGCTCTGGGGGCGGGGTATCGTCTCTATTCTGCATGGGAGAGCATCATGCCCAGGGTCATGGGGGCGGCCAGGAAGAGGCAGGGCAAGGGCGGGCTCCAGCTCCGCCCCCACACCCCCCTCACATGGGGGGCCCCTCGAGGGACAATCGAAGCCACGACCGACCCCAACCTGGAGCGGAATCAGGGCCAGGGAAGGGGCTTATTCCCCCCTTCAGCCTCACCTCTGCTGATGCGAAGCTCCGACAACGGTAAACGAGAGGATTTGGTCGGGGGCCCTGCAGGGCGCCTCTCATTTACTTTGCGCGGGAAACAGCAGTGATGTTCAGGGGATGCTGTACACCTTTGGAAACCCTTTCACGTTGCGCGGACAAAGACGATACTCGCAGGGAAGACATGAGGCTGAGAAAGGAGAGGACGGCCCGTCGGGCAGCGATCAGGGGCACCGGGGCCCAGGAGGCCGGCTCTCAGGACGGTGGGCCCTGCGGCGGGCGACAGAACGGCGCGTCCCTCACAGCGATGCTGTCTGGCTTCTCCCCTGAGTGTCCTCCCTTGGCGGGCTGCTCCAGGGTGGAGGGAACGAGGGAGGGCTAAGGATCTGGCATCATGGCCCCCAGGGCGTCCAAGGGGGTGGGCCTGGGCAAGGGACTGCGCCGCGGCTTTGCCCATTTCCGGGATCACATTACTGGGGTGGCTTTCAGCCCACAGGCTCCGGGGTGTGACTGCTTCCCAACGTCTCCCTCTCACTGACCGCGATTCTGAGTCTTTCTTGGCCCTGGGATGAGCCAGCCGGGCGCGAGTCTGAGAGGGCAGCTGGAACATTCCATTCCTAGGGGTCTGTGCAGCTCAGGGCACTTGCTTCCACCCAGAACCCCCTGTGGGATCCCAATGGGCAGGTGGAAGACCTTTCCAGTCTCTACCTGCCTACTGGAAAGTTCTTCCTCCGAGTCCCCTATCACTGCTCTAGGACTTGAAATCCCAAGATAACTATATGCTGTTTCCAAAAGCTATCTGTGGTCACTTTCGGCACTGCGTCCCCTGGCCTCCGGGGCCCCACGCGGCTCCGGCACTGCGTCCCCTGGCCTCCGGGGCCCCATGCGGCTCCGGCACTGTGTCCCCTGGCCTCCGGGGCCCCGTGCGGATCCGGCACTGTGTCCCCCTAGCTACGGGGGCCCCATGCTGTACCCTACATCTGTCCTGAGTCTATCCGTCCCCACTGCTCCTTCCTGGTTCCTAGCATGCTTTGTGTCAGCAGCTGTATTTATAAGCGCTTTGACACCTCCTCGTCATCCAAACCTCCCCCGATGGTTCCTCTTTGGTGCCACACCCCACCCCTCGCCAAGCGGCACTGTGACCCGTTTGCCTGGGGAACACGCTGCTTTAAGCCTGGGAGGGAAAGGCCCTTCCTCGAGGGAGGAGGAGGGAGTCGGCCTGGTCCCCAGAAATCACCTTTGCACAATGGACCCACGGCTCGAGTCTGGGCTCTCCCTTCCACAGCAACCCTCCCATGACCTCACCCTGAAGCAGAGGCACCTGTAATGGACACACTGCACGTGCCTCCATCCCTAACGTTCTGGCCCCGACGCCTCCCTCACGGCGCAGGAGCATGACAGACAGGGGAAGGATGCTGGGGCTCGGCGCTGTGTGACCCGAGCCAGCCAGCAGTGTCCCCGAGTCCTCCCGGGAATGAAAAGGGAGCCCCCTGAGCACGTCAGCATGCCAGAGGTGCACGGCTGGGGACCAGGTGCCCGCAGGCGCCCTCAGCGAACAGGCTGCTCTGAAAACCACCTCCACAAGTGGGGGCCGCACAGCAACACCCCCTCCCCGACCCCCTCGGGAGCCTGACGGCCAGCCTGTGGCACGGCCCGCAGTCCTCGGCGTCTGAGACAAGTCTGCCAGCTGGCCTCAGCCCCATTCCCGCTGCCAGGGAGCCGGGGAGGAGTCAGGGGTCAGCTGGCCAATGCGGATGACCAGTGGCTGCCTCACAGCCAGGTGAGCAGGGAGCGCGGAGCACACAGCTGTCCGTGTTACGGAGATTTAGAACCAAGCAGGCGGCAGCCGGTTCCAAGCCCCGTGTTGGTGAGGCTGAGTTCACGGAAAGTAATAAACAGGGTCTTACTTTATGGCGCCCTCCATTTTTGAAGCTGCCTCGTGGAACTGCTGTGAAGACAGCTGATACATCTCCGCATTCTGCAAGGAGAAGAACAGAACTGATTACCAAAGACTGAAACCTCCCTCTGGCTCCCACGGGAGATGCCGCGCTGAACATCGACAGATGCTAATTTAGGGGCCAGCATCTCTGCAGGTTCGTGACTGATCCTCGGCTTAGGTCCGGCCCCCGCCACGGCAGGCCAACCACGGCCACAGAATCCCAGAGCAGCAAAGCCTGGAAGGGCCGGTGGATCCCCCGGCTTGGGGGTCGGCAAGCCATCGCCCGTGAGCACACCTGGCCTGCCACCTGATTCGGCAAATAGAGCTCTATCGGGACACAGCCACACTCCTGATCTGGGTACACATCCTCCATGGCTGCCTTCGCGGTGCAGCAGCAGAGCCGAGTAGCTGAAATAGTGACTGCATGGGCTGCAGAGCCTAAAATATTCACTAAAGAAAAGGTCTACTGAGATTTGTTCAGGTCCAAGCCCCGTTTCATAGGTGGCCTCTGCTGCCTGGAGGTGAAGCTACTTGCCCGCAGCTGCACAGCAAGCAGGTGTGCCCGGGATGGGGCCCCAGCATCTGACCACCAGCGGGGCAAGGGCTCCGCTGCCTGCCGTGGCCGCCACGCTCCCTGGCCTGCTGGTTACCCCTCCATCCTTCGAGGTTGCCCCGGAAGTGTGCCATGCAGAAGCAGGCTGGTGCAGAGGTCAGTCCGGCTGGCAGCATGACCCCGCTGAGAGGAAGACCAGGGGCCGTCACAGCACGACTCCGGGTCAGTTATTCCCACGTCTCTATGTCTCAGCGGCTCAGATCCCAGCATGCACCACTTGCTTCCAGAAGAGGCTGCCGCAAACACACTGGCCCCACTAGCCGCCACCAGCCGCCACGCTCGAGCCGAAGCGCCTTGAGGCTCATAGTGAACGGACTCTTAGCCGCAGGCAGTCTGGAGGGGGACACCCCCGGAGGCCGCCCACGACAGGCTGGCGGTCACACGTCCGCAGTGAGGGTGAGGAGGCAGCACGGACGCCGTGTGAGGCCTGCCTCCCATCTGCAGGCCTGGGCCAGAGCTTCCACAGGACCTGGGTGCAAGGGCTGGTTATCCCCACTCCACAGATGGGTGAATGGAAGCTTCGGGCTTCAGGTGCCTCCCACAGGCATGGGCTAATCCTTACCAGAAGCTCGAGAGGCAGGTAAAGGGACCCTGAAGTCACAGAGCCATGACCCTGCTCGGGACCGTCCGACGCAGAGCCTGGCTCTCCCCCACTCCACCATGCACAGAGATAGCCTGGCCCCAGAGAACCAGTCGCTCCTTGGACAGAATGGAAAAGACGACAGGTGCTCAGATCAGAGCCGTGCGGGGGACGCACCCTACCCCCGAGGCACCCCGTCATCCGTCTGCAGAGAAGGTAACCCTGGCAGGGCTGGAAAGCAACGCTCCTAGGAGCCTCCAGGGCACTGAAGGCGGAGTTTGGGTGGGAACCTGGCCCTCACCCCCATCCTGGTACCTGTCCCTGGGAAAAGCCAAGGTGCAGGGACCACAGCCGGGTGTGCGCCAGGGGCCCACGTCGGGGGGGTGGCCGGGGGGGAGGAACCCAGGTACCGGAATTCTGCCTGGGGCTGCGCTGGGGTGAGCCCACTGCTGGGCTGCTAAGTGAGCCTGGACAGGTGCTCGGCTCTGAACTAAGGAGGTGCCCGTGCCCCTCCCCGGTGGCCCCAAGGCACGGCAGACGGGGAATGTGACCGCTCAGGCACACAGTGGGCTGGGCACGTGTGGGGGCTCCCCGGCCCCGCCTCCCCGCTCGCGGGTCTGCACTGATCCCGAGCTGCCCCATGTTTTCTCCCCGGAGCCCTGAGGTTCCAGAGATTACAACTCTGCCTCAACTGGTCTGACATGCGGCCACCGTGGATGGTGCTGGGTGTGTGTGTGGGGGGGGAGACGCGAACACAAGTCCTCTCAGGCCCTGCATCCCACTCCACGCAGATGCTCCTCTGTGCCGCCCTCGACAGGGGGCATCTACTTTCAACGTGGACCTTCCGTTCCTGGGCCCTCAGGGAAGACCACGGGGCCGTACACCCACATTTTAATTTTCGCTTCGGCACATGCTGTGCTCTGTGGGTGAGTCACTTCCTGGTGGTAAGATGGGGCTCCCCCTCCATCACAGGGGGGCCGGGACCATGCGGGGCGGTGCCGGGCTCACAGTGCCCACCCTGTGCACTGCGGCCACTGTCACAGCACCACTGAACTTTCTGAGGCCAGCACGGGCCTCACAGAGCTCTCCACCCGCTTGGGCTGGTTCTCTGCCCCGAGAAAGCCTCCGGGCTCAGGCCTCTCCTCCTGGGTCACGTGTCAGGCTGCTGTCGTCTAGGACCAGGGCCTGCCAGCGGCCTTTCCAAGGGAGTCCCCGTGGCCCAGACAGGCTGGCAGGAGCCTGGCACCGCTGTGCCGGCTCCGCATCTCCCTGCACACCGCCGGCCAGGGCGAGCTCAGCAAGCAGCCACGGCGTCTGCAAGCGCAGGCTGAACGTGTGGTCGGCGAGATTTGTCACAGGAAGTGCCCGCATACCAGAAGCGGTCGTGACCACCCCGCTGCAGCTTCCTCTATTGTCTCCCAGCATGACTCAGAGGAACCCCCCCTGGGGCACCGCCCTCCCCGCCACCTCTGCCCCGTCACCTGCCTGAGCAAGCTCTGGGACCACGTGCCACCGCGCGTCCCCTGTGCTGCCCACATGATGCCTTTGGAAGGCTGCGCCTGCGCCCGGCATCCACCAGGCCCCCCAAGGCTGCTGCAGTGCACCCTGTGGACGCCTGGACCCTTCCCCTGTTGAGGGGCGGCTTCGCTTGGGGGCCACCCAAGCGCACACCACACACCCGCCAGGTGCCATAGGTTTCCAAGGCAAGCTCGCCCTCTCACGGCCTCCCGGGTTCCTGACAGCGCCGTGACCGGATCACAGCAGGCTGCTCGCCAACCGTCCCCGGTGCCGTGGGGGCACCGGAACGGGCACCTGGTGGACACCATCTGCCTGACTTTTGGGAGCTGGCACCTGAATCGAGGCCTAGAAAACTCTTTTTATATCAAATAGTGTTTTTGAAAAAGGCAAAAATCACAAAGGGTTGGGGCGCCTGGGTGGCTTAGTCGGTTAAGCGTCCGACTTTCGCTTAGGTCATGATCTCACGGTTCGTGGGTTCGAGCCCCGCGTCGGGCTCTGTGCTGACTGCCAGCTCAGAGCCTGGAGCCTGTTTCAGAGTCTGTATCTCCCTCTCTCTCTGACCCTCCCCTGTTCACGCTGTCTCTCTCTATCCTAGAAATAAATAAAAATATTTGAAAAAAAAAAAAAGCACAAAGGGCAGGGGGGAGGAGGGCAGCGACCAGCAAGCCGCTTGGCCAGCGCGGCCCCGGCACTCCCCCTCGCACGGAGCGTCCAAGCGTGGTCTGCCCGTGCGCGCCCACTGCCCGCTCCTCCTTCCACCCGCCCAACGCCACCCCACGGCGGGTCCCACTATCATGGCGCCTTTACCTCTGCGCGAGAGGAGTACATCTGAGGAGCGCGTTCTACAAGTCAAACTCTTGGGCCTGAGGGTACATCCATTTTGACCGAAGTGAGTCTTATACAATGAGCAGAAATGGGTCAATGATGCGGGCGGGTCGTGTAAACAAGGGAGAGGGAGGGATACCACAGGGTGGATGCTCTACTTGGACCCGGGGGAGACAAGACAGCCCGGGACCTGGGCATCGGGGGCGGGGAGGCGTCTCCACTGCAGCCTGGGAGCCTGGACCTCAGCCCACGGGCTCTACTTTCACGTGCGGGAGAGCCAGGGGAGGTGTGTGTTTCGGAGAGAACACTGGCGGCTGTGTGGACGGGGGAGTGCGGTACCGGCAGGGGGTCTGGCGGCAGCGCTGTGCCCTGAGGAGTGCTGTCGCCCGTCCCTAGGCCGTGGGGAGAGGCCCCAAGTGTGCTGCACTGACTCCCCACAGTCAGTGAGCACCTGGAGATCGTGAGCCACTACTTCCGGATGACTTCTCCTCCGAGTTAGATTCCCGATTCTGGAATCTCTTGCCCAGCCCGATAAACAGCTGCCCCTCCCCCCCTCCTCCAGCTGCTGAGAATGCACATCTGAAACCGGAAGACCTGATCTCCATTAATTAAATCTGCCATTAAAAATTAAATAACGTGAGTAAGAAGGTGTGAGTGTTATCTCTACGGGTTTCAGAAGTCACGGCGTTCCCTCAATTACTTCCCAGGCAGTTTTCATATTTCATACTGTCTGATTTCTCCAAGGGCCTGGGTTTGCGAGATCAAAAGAGAGCGTGACGGTGAGGGAGGCACAGCGAGAGGGTCCAGAGGGGGACGGCGAGGAAACATGGTAAGGGCCACAGAGGCGGTCCTGCTGCCCCTGCTGAGGGGCCGTGAGGGACCAGAGCAGGGCAGGGTGTGGCAGGGGGACGGGGAAGGGCCAGCGCTAACCCACTAGCAGTGGAGCGAGGGGTAGTGGTCCTGGAAGAGAAGACAACAGAGGTCAACGTGATGGTCGGCAGGGGAGTGGCTTCTGGGCTTGAACCCCCCTCCCCCAGGGCCGTGTAGACATGCCTACTGTGCGCGTGGGCCTCTGCAGGGTGTCAGGGGAGAGTGCCCATGAGGCATTTCTGTCCGACAGGAAAGACTGAAGAAAGGCCCGAGGACCATCCCAGGATCAAGTGAGGCATCTGGGGCAGGTAGGATGGGTGCGGGCCCTGTGGTCAGAAGGCAGCCCCCAGAGCGGTCTGGCACGGACCGGCACCTGCCCTCCGGCCTGCCCCCTCCGCCTCCCATCTGTAACAGGAGAGCGGTGGCAGGGCCTCCTGCGTATGCTGGTGCGGGAGCTGGCAGGGATGCCAACGAGATAATGCCCGTAAAACACTCAGAACACTGCCTGGTACACACTGAACGCTCAATAAGTATTTTGAGAACTTAACAGCCAAACGCGTATGAACCAGCAAAGACAGCTGGACGAGAGATCTGGAAATAGTGAAAGAGTGAGGGCGTGACATCCACGAACCGAGGGGTTTTCGCCTGTTTTGCTCGCTGATCTATCCCCCAGGGCCTCGAACCATGCCTGGTACCTGGTAAGCCCTCAATAAAGATTTGGTGCATAAACAGAGGGAGAGGTTGGTACCGCTAGAGAAGAGGTAAAAACACAAGCGGGATGTGGTCGTTTGTTGGTCGATCGAAAAAGTCTGCCAAGCTGGGGCTCTGTGCCAGGCGCCCTGCGGGCACCAAGGAGAGCCCCACACCATCTGATGGGGACCCGTCGCCCACAGATTCACCAGGAGCACTCAGGCCAGGCGCTGTAGCAGGGACTCCCAGATAGGCCGGCCCCTTCTTGCCCAGAGCAGTGCTTCAAGAGTGTCCAGTCTTCTGCCACAGGACACGGGGCTCAGAAAGGCAAAGGATCCCACACTGGGGGCCAGAACTTCAAGGGAAAGAGGCAGGACCCGAAAACAGGTCTATCAGCCCCCCACTTAGCACCACGTTCCCACCCCCCACCGCCCAGGGAAGAAATTTAACAAGCCAAAGGCCGTATATGCAGGATTCAAAGCCAACGTGTGGTTAGACGTAGAACAATGAGAAGCCTAGGGTCCCGGCTGCCCAGGGCAGGGCAAGATGGCCAGCAAAATCCGTGCAGGCTGTGGAAGGGCCCAGAGCTGAAGGCTGAGAACAATCCCAGACGCTGAGAGGACTCAGAGCGAGGACAGGAGAGCCCCATCGTGAGGCGCTGTCAGTGTGGCGGAGAGCCGGTCACTGGGGAGACGCGGAAATCGCCCGCCTAATTACCAACCTTCTCGAAGCTCACAGGAATGCTACATTTTAAGGGGAGTGAAAAAACTTAATGTATTCAGGATCTGAAGAATCTCTGACTTGAAAAGAATAAAAACCACAAAGACGAAATGCATGTGAATCTTCTGTAAAGAGTCCAAAGAGTCAACACAAAAATTTCTAAATCTCAGGACGTGTGATCAGCAACACAATTGGTAAAGGAATGGAAATTCAGTTTTGTTCTGTGGCTAAACAGCTGGTTCTGGGCAATTTATGAAGTCACACGACGACATCCTTGTCCCCTTCCCTCCTCCTGGGTGCACGTGGAGAAAGGACGCCTCTTTCCAGACCTGCTCTGGCACTTACCCTGGATGGGGGTGCACAGACGAGTCTTTCCCTCCGCTGCTCGCACTCAGCAATGTCCATCTGGGCGCTCTCAGTGCTGGAGCGGCTCCCTCCCACGGTCTCCTCACTCCTAGGCCCACCATCTGTCACCGCCACCTATGGTCAGGCCACACCCAAGGCCTCCCGCCCCCAGGACGGCCCTAACTGGGAGACTCCTGCACCCCCAGACAGCCTTACCTGGGGTGCTCCTTCCATTTTCTAGGACAGCCCCACCTGGGACCCCCACCCCCCCATACCCCAGGACAGCTTCGCCTGGGATCTTCCCTCCAACCCCCAGAAGAGCCACAAACCTAGAGCTCGAACCTCAGCTGAGCTTTCTACACAACTCGTAATTCTCCGTAACAGCTGTCCTGAACTTATCTCGAATTGCTGACTGAATTCCTTACCTTGAATCCTACTGCGGGCAAGTGACTGTGTCTCAACTTCAGAGGCCTGAGAAGCTGCTGCCAGGCACCAACTGGCACACTCCCCTAGTGGCAAGCATGCCTCTGGCCATGCCCATGACCCTTCACCCCCAGAGTAGAGCCCACCATCCCGCCGGGCTCCCGGGCTCCAGGGTCCACGGTGGCGTGGGAAGACGGTGCCCTCTCCCTGTGCCTGTTCCCTCCGGGTCCCATGGGGAGAATGCAGACCCATCTTTCAGGGGTGCCCTGAGGGTGCGGTGAACAATGGGTACGAAGCCACCCAGGGTGTCAGGGCTCGTTTGTTTCCTCCATTCATCCCAGCAGTATTTACTGTGTGCCTACTGTTCACCAGGGCTGCCGTGCAATCAGAGGCACAGCAGCAAACAGGACATGAAAGCCTTGCCTTCACAGAGCTAACAATCTGGAAATGGAAAAACAAGAAAACAACTCAGAAGTGCCATCGAGAGACACAGCAGGTTAAGGGGATGAGGAGCAACGAGATGGGGTGGGGGCTACTTGGAAGAGGTGGACCCGGGCCTCTCAGCCGGGTGGCTTGGGGTGGACGTGAGCAGCGAAAACAGGATTCCGGGATTCCGGGGAAGGACCGACGGCAGAAATGCCCTTGACGGGTTCTTGGGCAACGAGGGGCGCGCGGCTGGAAGATGTTCAAGACGAGAACAGATGCAGAGAAAAGGCAGGCGGGCTGGCAGGAAGCCACTGGAGGGTCTGATCAGGGGCTGATACGATCTGATTTCCACTCTGGAAGGATCACCGGCTGCTGTGTTACAAAGAAGCTACTGGGAAGAGAGAGTGGAAGCGGCCAGGCCACTTGGAGGCCCCTGCAGTGACCCCAGTGGATCATTTCCCGAGGGTGTGACAGACCGCGACCCCACATCGGTGCTGGAGGACCAGCCTCGCCCCTCAGGGTCGGCTCCGCAGAGCCGGGAACCTTCCAGAGACAACCTGCAGAGGGGCCCTGGAGGCCGTGGGGACAGGAGTAAGGGGCTCAGGACAGCAGCCGGGCTCATCTAAGCCCGGAGTCCCACAGCTTGGCCGCAGAGCCCGTTCCTGAGCCTCAGCTGGCGCCGGCACTCCCCTCGGCCCCGGCTTCCGTCAGCGATACGACCCCAGGCTCACGTCCTCTCTCCTTCTGCCTGGCAGTCTGCGTCCCGAGCTCTCCTCTTCCTCAAACCTCCTCTCGCATTCCCTCGTTCCGTCCGCCCCCCACACCTCCCGCACTGCCCGCCACCCCTGCCCGCCCAGCGCCTGGAATGGGGACCCGCCAAGGGTCGCTGCTTCTACCCTCCCGGGGTCCTCGGATCGAGTGGCAACCAGATGCGGTACCTCTGCCTCCTCGGGCCTCTCGGGGCCCTTCCTTTCCCCCCACCGTCACTGCTTCCGTGTGTCCCTATTACCCGAGGAGGCCGTGCGGCACGCGCACACCACACCGGCCCCCCTTCCAGCTCACCCCCATGCCGCCGTGGGAGCAGTCAGTCACTACGCCCCCCACTGTCTGCACAATGGCCTCTGACCCTCCCTAATGAATGACCTTGGCACGGCCCTCGGTGGGCTCTGCCCTTCGTCGGCAAGGACTCCCCATCTTCCAAGCCTCCGTCGTGTTCTCTGTGTTCTTTCTTCTGCCGATTCCTCCCTGCCCACCTGAGGAAGTCTGATTCGGGCTCTGGGACCCCACAACGTGCCCTCCGCTGGCCGATGTCATTCCTCTCCCACCTCCCGGGCCACACTGATGTTTCCCTTCTCGGCGCTCTGTCCCACGCGCTGCGGCGGCGTTTCCCACAGTGCACTGCAGTCCTCCGCTGACATGCCTGCGTCCCCAACTTGGACAGGGACCCAGAGAAGCCTGCGGTCAGCTTTTGGACTTCACTGATCCGCACTTCGAGAATGAACAAGGGTCTTGTCATTCCTCTTGCTCTGGGCCTCGCCGATCCCCAAACTCTGTCTTCCCGATCCCCTCTGGCCTGAGGCGGCCGATGACCCTCTCCCTGGAGGCCGCCAGGCCTGGCCCAGCCCCCTGGGATCTGCTCTCATCACAGCCCTGAAGCCACGCCCTGTCGTGTCGCTCCCCACCTGTGCCCCTCCCCTCCTCCGCCACGGACATCCATCCTGCCCATCCAGGCACCCCTTGTTCCCTGGACATCTCCATGGCGTCTCGCCTGACGCACGGGGTTGGCTGCTATCTGAGCCTTGCAAAAGTGTGAACTGCTAATTAGGGTGTTGTGACAGGGGCTGTGTAGGTGAGACCCTCCTGGAAGTATCTGCATTTGTGAAAAGTCAGAGGGAAAGGATCCCTGTCACTTTCTGCTCTGCCATAAGAAGAGTCTAAGGCTCGGAGCTGCATTTCGGGGCCATGCCTCTTCCCCTCCTGGCATTTTAGTCGTTTCTAGGGTAGGTGTGGGTGCGTTGCTGTGTGTGTGTGACAGGGGGTGGGACTTACCAAGCTCTCCTTACAAGGGGCCGAAGAAACAGAGCCTTGAGCACCTACATACATATATGTACATGCCACACACACACACACACACACACACACACACACAGTAAAGCACGAGATAAACATAAAGCTGCATTAATTAGCAATAACGGCACAGGTTTTTCAGAATTTTGATTTACACTGAATACTAAACACTAGCCACCAGACCTCTGATGAGTGCTGATCTTGACCGGAGAACTTCTCTCTGTTTAAAAAAATTTCCCTCAAAGTCTAGAGCTGCAATATTACATGGGTTTCAGGTATAGAACACGGTGACGGACATTTGTACGGACTGTGAGATGCTCACCATGAGACTTCCAGTTACCGTGTGCCACCACACAGAGCTGTTACGACACTACTGCCTGTATTCGATATGCTGTATGCTACATCCTCATAACTGGAAGTTTGTACTTTGTGATGTCCTCCCCTCTCCTCTGGCATCTATCCGTTTTCTCTATTTGATAGGTCCTCTTCTCCAAGAGCTAATTTTCATTAGGTGGAGCCGAGATGTGTCTGGCGGGGGGAATGACCTACCCCTCTGGAGTCCTGGGTCATTTACTGGGTGACCCAGGCTGGGAAGGACAAAGGCCACGTTCTGCCCGGGACACACACACCAGGTGCTGTGGCCCAGGGCCCCCTCAGCTCTGTCCTCATCCCCTCTGGCCTGAGGCGGTCACGACCCTCTCCCTGGAGGGCCTCCAGGCCTGGCCCAGCCCCCCTGGGATCCACTCCCATCTCAGCGGCAGCGACAGTCCCGAAGCCACGCCCTATTGTGTCAAGGGCCACAGCTCCACAGGAATCTGCCACGACTGTGCAGCGCTGACGTGCTGCACGGCGCCCCACATAACAGCTGAGTGACAAGCCACAGAAAGGGCCAGTCAGAGGTGTGGGGTCAGCTCCTGTCTGAGAGTCTGCAGGGAAGACCCCACGTTAGAGTGTGTGAGGGGCCGGGAAGACTGGATTCAGGGGAGTGGGATCATTCAGGAAAAATTGCAGGCGAAAGTACGAGAAACGGTTAAAGGCAAAAAGATTAAGGCTCTGTTTAGAGCCATAAGTGGGGGCGCCTGGGTGGCTCAGTTGGGGAAGCGTCCGACTTCAGCTCAGGTCATGAGTTCGAGCCCCGCGTCGGGCTCTGTGCTGACAGCTCAGAGCCTGGAGCTGCTTCGGATTGTGTCTCCCTCCCGGTCCCTGCCCGTCCCCCGCTCGTGTTCTGTCTCTCTGGTGAAAATGAATAAACATTAAAAAAAAAAAAGGAAAGTCGTACGAGAACAAGATGTTTTTTAAAACACCTTCGGTGTGCGGAGGGTTAAGCGTCCAGGGCCTGGGTGGGAAAGCTTGGAACCAGACTGAGGCCAGGCAGGAGATGTCGAAGGAGGAGGGGAAGCAAAGAGCTTTCCGCGGCTGCTAAATACAGAACGGCATTTAACCTAGACTGAAGCCACGTGAGGTGGACAAGGCCGGGGCCGGGCAGCGTGCCTGCGGTAAACAGGGCTGACAAGGTAATCTAGCGCCGTAATCACTCCGTGGTGGGATGTGGAGGGAGGCAGGGCCGTCCGGCTGCCCCCGAGGAAAGCTACAGGCTCTGGATGCCATGAACTGTCACAGCGACAGAGAGCAGCAGAGGCGCGAGCCGGGGCTGTGACGCCTCTGGGGCCGGGAATCCCGCGGGGCTGCGGACGGGCCTGCTCGGGACCCAGCACGTCGCACCTGCAGGTGCGGCGCATTCGGGCCGCGGCGGCATCTGCCAGATGTTCCCGCTGCTTGTGCTGATCCCCGAGTTCCAGCCCAGAAGGACGGCGTGGGCAGGGCTCCCGGCGGGGGACCACGCTCAGCGACGCTCAGCGTCAGGGGACTCTTGGCCCTCCGTGCCGGAGGCTGGCCCCGCTCCTGAGAGCAGCCCCGAGTGCCTCTCTGAAGACCCCCATGAGAGAGAAGCCCCCCAGGCACGTGTGGACCCCTTGCCCTCAGCTTAGCCTCCCCCTGAGGGGGGAGACTGAGGCAGCATAAGTCTCGCTCATCAGACGGCGGTTCGTGAACCCGCAGCAGCCGCGGCGCCGCCTGGCACTGATTGGAACGCGGGACACCTCGGGCTGGGCCCAGGCCTGCTGCCCGGTGACCTGTGTGCCTGTGAAGTGGGAGAGGCACAGGTGTGCAGGAGGTGGGCCTGTGGGCTCTGTGTCAACAGCGTTGTGTTAATTTTCTTAAAAAAAACTGAACGCCCTTGGTTGGGTCCTGCCCTCCGCAGTTGGGCACGGTCCTGGGGCGTCTCTGTGGCTTGGTAACCCCATCCTGGGACCCCTGAACTCTTCTCCCTGGGCTCTGAAGGCAGCCACAGCAGGGCCCGTGGCTTGGCGCTCACACCCAGGCCAGTCGTCCTCAACCCCCGCAGCGCATCACAATCGCCGCAGCCTTTCCAAGCGTAAGGCCCCCACCCAGAGAGTCTGGTGACTGGTCCTGGGGACACCGAGGCATCAGCATTTTCAAGACGCTCTCCCTAGGGAGTTGTCAAGGGAGACCTGAGATGGAAACACGCGACGCAACCCTGGCTGTGCCGCCCCCCCCCGCCGCCTTCAGCCTCTCTGCGCCTCGGTCTCCCCAACTCCCAAATGAAGACAGGAGCCGCCTGGCAGGTGCGCGCCTCGCTCAAAGGGCCGCCGTGAGGACTACGGGGAGTGCAGGGGAGGACTTGGTACAAGACACAGTAAGTGCCGGCGCTTCCAGAAGACAATGACCCTCCAGTTATGGTGCCACGGAGCCTCCTCTGACCGGCACCCCACCCCCCTCACGTGGCATGTTCCAAACGTTCCCCGGATCTGTGGGCACTCTTTGGAAAGGGCCTCGGCGGATCAATGTTGCGGAACCCAAGTCCAAGGTGGGTCTGACCGGGAAGGCGACGGCCTCTTCTCTCAGGCGAGGACACCTGCCTGAGCACAGTCTTAACCTGCGTCAGCTTTCGGGAGGATCCCATTCGCGTCAATTCTTGTTGGTGGCCTCTGTGGCATTCGCTCTTTCTCTCCCTCCCCCAGGCTCCCCGTCTCCCTTGAGGAACGCATATGGGTTCAGGGAAACGGACCACAGCCTCGGGCCTGGGGGTGGCAGGGGGTGACCGGGGTCAGGGCAACCGATGCATGCCAGGGGCCCGGCCGCAGGGCTGGGGAGTGACCTAAGCTGGTCCCGTCAGAACGAGTTGTAACTTGCGGGGAGGCTGTGAATGCTGAGCCCGGGCTGGTCCGAGGAGGGCGGACCCAGGGGAGCCGGGGAGAAATGGGCAGAGTCTGTGGGCGCTGCACCACCCCGGGTCTCTCATTTCCTTATGGGCTGAACTACGTAGAGTCTGTCTGGCTTTTTGTTTCTGGAAGCTGAACGTACCACTCTGCCGGTGCTGGGCTGTATCAGCACCCACTTGGAGCCAAGTGCTGGGCCGGGGAAACTCAGAAACAATCTCTCATCTGTCGAGGTCACAGAGGTGCCAGGCACAAAGCGTACGGAATTAGAATCGGATCGTCCTGACTGCACATCACACCGAGCTCACCGTCAACAAAACTCCCGGCTCTTTGCCATACGTGTCGCTAGAAATACTTGTGCAATAAGTTTTCTGGAGCTAAGTGAAAAAAAGCCCACCATTCGTTCTCGCCAAATGGCAATGTAAAAATTTACCCAATAATCAATTTAGTGAATGCAGTCTGGGGAGATCTTCAGACATTGATTTATCATGTTGGTCAGGACACTGTTGGCTGAAGATCCTGGAAAATTAGACTCGAACTGGTGTGGACGCTAATGGGAACTGCTGGCTCACTTTAACTGCGGTCCAGTGGTGCTTTAGGTGAAAATCAAGTGGCTGAACAAGGTCACCAAAAACTTGCTTACTGCCACCTCCCCATTCTGCCTTCTTTACGTTGGTTTCGTCCTAAGCCCGGTTCTCCTCATGGTTACAAGGTGGCTGCCAGCAAGCAGCTTCTAGGGGCCCCACTCCCCCTTGCTGACATAGAGCAGGAAAACAGAGCATGTAGCCTGCGACACAAGGACACTCTCACAAACAGGAAAAGTGAAGAGAAGGAAAAGGAAAAGACACCGTGCTCTCTGAAGCCTACAGAATCCTCTTTCTCCGAGGTCCCCAAACGTCTCTTCTGTCTTTCGGGCCTATACCGAGTCACGGATCTGAACCAACTGCGAAGGCCAGGGCGGCAAGATGTGAAGATCAACATAAGTCAATCAGGGAATACGTGAGACTTGACACTGGGCTCCCCTCATTCAGAAACGCACAGGCTGTATCACCAGGAAAGGAAGACAAAAATGGAAATCCAGACACCGTCACCAAAGGGAAGGAAAAGTAGATTTTGGGCAGCTCTAAAGAGCAAATGTTTTTGACTGTCATTCAACACACTCACTATTCATCGAGCTTTGGGTACTTTGCAAATCTGATGAGTAGGTGTTCTATGTCTTTAAATCGCCAATAAAAATGTTGACGGAGGCAGGAATGAGGAGAACTCTCAGGGCCCATGTTGATCTATTTCATAGCATCTTTCCACTATGGTAATTTAACCTGTCACAAAGCAACCTGATCATCTTACCATGTAGCCACCAGACCCAAACAGCATCATCACCCTCACCAGACATTGCCCGGAAGCACAGTTACAGAATATCCAAGCCACTTCTGTAACCTAATACTTCAGATGTCCCTGAAGGAAACAGTGTGAGCCTGAGTGCTGGCGATGCTCGAAACCCTGTCCGCACATTAGCCGTCCGCTGGTCCCAAATGCCTGAGGTCCTCCACACATATGCGCCCGCTGCACTACTTCCTGGGGTTCTGACATCCTTGAGGGGAAGTTCACATAACAGAAAACTAACGCTTTTCCTTTTTTTCTTTTCAGCTTATTAGTTTATTTTGAGAGAGACAGAGACAGTGTGAGCAGGAGAGGGACAGAGAGAGAGAGAATCCCAAGCAGGCTCCATGCTCAGAACAGAGCCCGACATGGGGCTCGATCTCGAGAACCGTGAGGTCATGACCTGCACCGAAATCAGGAGTGAGGCCCTTAACTGCCCGAGCCACCCAGGTGCCCTGAAAAGTAACTATTTTCAAGCGACCATTTCGGTGGCATTCAATACAATCACAATATTGCATAACCATCATCTCTAGGGACATGCATATACATATACTCGAGTCCCTGTTTTCAGTGCTTTGGGGTATACACCTAGGAGCAGAACTGGATCACACGGCAATTCTCTGTTTAAATTCTTGAGGAATTGCCAACTTGTTCTCCACAGAGGCTGAACTGGTTTGCATTTCTGCCAACAATGTACAAAGGTTCCAATTTCTCCACGTCATCACACTTATTATCCTCTTTAGAAAAAGAAACATTAGAGCCATCCTAGTGGGTGTGAGGTGGTACCTCGTTGCCTCAATTTGCATCTCCTAATGCAATGGCACTGAACATCTTTTCAGGTGCCTGTTGGCCATCTGTGACTTCTGTGCCTGTACTAAGTCGGGCTGCGTGTCTTTCTGTCGCTGAGTTCTACGTTTCCCCGATATTCCAGTGAGAACTTTCAGAAGACCAGCTCCTCAATCCCTCACACCCCGAGGGTCACCATTTCTGCGGTCCTGCCTTGGAAACAACAGCAAATGCCTCCTTCCTTTCCGCGTCCTTCCCACGTGCCCTATTTCGGGCCCTCCGCGGCTCTTCCTACGGCAATCACAGCCCTGCATCCCTTCTCCTCGACTCCGAGTCTCTCCCACTTCCCTCCTTGATTCGACTGCAGCCGTTTCATCAGTTACTCCTTTGCCGACAAGGCTCCCCGGCTCTCGGCGCTCCCGGCGAGTCTCTCCAGTCCCGCGGCAGCCGCTCTGCTCCACGGAACATCCATGAAGCTCAGTGTCGCTCCCTCGGCCGTGCGGTGGGTGGGCCCCCGCCTGGACAAGAGTCCCCTCTGCCCCCCGGGGCCTTCCCTCACTCTCCCCATCAGAGCTGATCCCCACCCGCCAGTCCACGAGAGCCGACCCTCTGCGGGTGCCGGAGCGCCGCGAACGGTGCCGCACGCCTGACGCCTTCCTGGAGACGCTGCGCCCCGGGGGGCCTCAGGATGGCTGCCAACTGGCGTGAGGGGGGCCCGGCCCGGGAGTGGAGTGTGGCCTGGGCCACCCGGAGAAGGCGGGCTGCTGGAGTGACGAGGGGAATGGGCAGAACGGAGCAGGAAAACAGCAGAGACGAGTCCCACAAGAAGTGGGGCGTTGCTGGGGAGGCCCGAGCTCGCCACGCCTTCTTGCCTCCCGCTGCGGGCAGGCTGTGTGCGTGCAGGTGAGGCCTCCTGAGCACAGCGCGGACGCCCCCACCCCCCGTGTTCAGTGCCAGGGGCGCAATCGGCCTCCCCGCCCCGCACTGCAGTGCTCACCCCAGAACCCCCGAGGGTGGCCTCCTGTGCAAACAAGTTGTCGCAGGTGAAGCGCGCTGGGAGAAGGTGGCCCTGGGGCCGCGAACGGACGGCACGGGCCAGCGTGAGACAGACAAGGTCGGGAACGAGGCCAGCGTCGTGCACACACACACACACACAGGGCATCACGCAGGGCAGGACGACGGCGGGCGAGGTGGGGGCCCATGGGTGCCCCTCGGAGCGGCCCAGACCTCCGAGGAGTAAAGTGTTACTAGGGGCTTACACGGAAAAAACAGAAACAAAAACAAATGCAAAGGAAAGAAAACGAAAAAAATAGAAGAAAGGAGAAGGAAAACGAGGAGAGAGAGACAAGGAGAGGTGTGGGAGGCTCAGTGCACAGACCCTGGCAGGGAGGACAGCCGGGGCGGGGCCGAGGGGAGGGGCGGGGCCGGGGGGGCCGGTGAGGGGCGGGGCCGAGGGGAGGGGCGGGGCCGGGGCGGGGCCGAGGGCCGGGGCGGGGCCGGTGAGGGGCGGGGCGGGGCCGGGGAGCTGCCGGAAGGCCAATGGCGGAGGCTCCTGCCAAACTCAGGGGAGAGGGATGGCTGGTGACCTGATTCAGGGGCCACCTGCGGTTTTTCTCCTCCTAAACTAGGAGCTTCCAAAGAACAAGGGTCGCGCTCAGAACAGGCGGCCAAAGAGTATGGGGCAAACAAGACCTCTTTAAAAGGAGATGGTCACAGGGGCGCCTGGGTGGCTCAGTCGGGTAAGCGTCCGACTTCGGTTCAGGTCATGATCTCGCGGTTCGTGGGTTCGAGCCCCGCGTCGGGCTCTGTGCTGCCAGCTCGGAGCCTGGAGCTGCTTCAGATTCTGTGTCTCCCTCTCTCTCTGCCCCTCCCCTGCTCACACTGTCTCTCTCTCTCTCTCTCTCTCTCTCCTAGAAATTAAAAAAACACAAACATTAAAAGGAGGTGGTCCCAGGGCCCGCACAGGTCAGCAAGGCACGCGCTGGCCATAACGAGGTCCGTCTCATGAAAAGTCTGCCAAGGGCCCGCAAGCTTCTGGGACACGTCTTCGAACCTCTCCCTCCCTGACAAGTACCCGTCTGCGGTAGCTCTGCACCTCCCCGTCTCGGGACTTCTGCGGAGGCCCGCCCAGCTGTCCCTTGGCACCCTGCCTCCCCTCCTGGTGGCAGAGGCACTGCTTCCCAAGGCTCCCGTGTTCCTTCTGCTTCTCTAATCCTTTTTGGCTCAGCACAGTTTTCTCTCATTTCTTCCTCAAACTTCTGAGAGATAAAACTGTCAGCAAGTCGAGTTGGGAGCCCTGCTTTTAGCTGGCAGATGCAGGGCCCATCACAGCTAGGCTCTGCCTGTCTGCATCTCTGTGATCTGTGATGGCATCAGGAGGGGAATGTTATCTTAGGCAAAGTAATTGCATCCACCAGGAATAAGGAGTTTCAGAATCCACTGGGAGAGGAAACACGTTCGCCCTGTTTCTGAACACTGGGTGGGATTACACCACAATCGGCTGCTGGTGGCTGGTGGTGATCACAACACAATTAACAGCCTGGTGGGCGCGGAGAGCCCAGACCCTCAACCGGGCGGTCAGTGGGGCAGCGCGAAGCTGTTGCCCTGACACCCGGCACTTGCTCACTCTCCCCCCTCCGAGTTGACCCCTCCCCCACTGGGCCCAGGTACTCAGGTGCTGCTGGTGACCCAGGCTAAGCCCGTGAGCACGTGCACCTCCTTGGCCCCAGGGACAGTGCGGGAGGGCCCCGCACTCTCCTCCCGGGGGTGATCAGGGTCAAGCAGGTCCATCAGGGTACTTCTGTCTCCACGTGTGGGAAAGTGGCCCACTCTCGTGGGTGCTGTGATGGTGTGGGCCCGGAGCGGGAAGGGCCCCCCCGGGGAGGGGGGTGGACCTGAGAACACAGTGAGCCTGGGGCAGCAGGCTGACTTGTTCCCGGAGGCAGGAAGCGCCTCAAGTCAGATCTATCCCTTAAGTTTTTGGTAACATCCCTCCCCCTTTCCTCTCTCTCTAGATTAAGCAGTTACATTGTGTGTTTTGTCACTTATAATGTAGAGACCTCACCGATGTCCCCTCTTTTTACAAAAGGGGCTACACGAGAAGATAATCCTCCTGCAAAAGAGTGAGTGCTGTAGGGAGCCTGCGGAGAGGCTGCGAGGTGTCCCGCGGGTGCGGGGTGACAGAGGTGATGGATGCAGCCTGCCCCACGGAGGCGCACCAGGGCAAAGGGCAGACGCTGCGTGCACAGGCGCCCTTCCACACCTGCAGACTGCCTAGGGACACTCACTTCGGGGCGTAAACAGGGACTCGGGCAGCCTGACTGGTGTGCCCGAGGACCACCACGTCAAACACATCAAAGAGAAGCCGGGGTGGGGTGGGGGGAGCTGAGGATGACACAGGCACATCAACTCAAAGTCTTCTCGCAACGCAAGGGGGTGAGACGCTACACACACCTTTGCAGAGGTGAGGGGATGAGAGGCTACTCCGGATTCTCAAGAACAGCCATTCTCTCGGTGCAATTATCTTCCTATCTCCCTAGAGGCTGCTTCTGCAGGACCTACCCGGAGTATGGGGACCACGGTGGGGAGCGCCTTCCCGGAGAGATGGGTCTCCCTCTCCAGAGCTCTGCAGAGCCAGGGTCAGGGCGGTGCATGGGGCTGTGCCCCCACACCTCTGCCGGGGTCCGCGGTGGGTTCTAAGAGAGTCCTTTCCATTCCTAACTCAAGAGAAGCATGAACGTGTGTGGGGCTAAAGCTAATATACGGACCCTTTCTGTGCTCAGT
Organism: Hyaena hyaena; assembly: GCF_003009895.1. NCBI lineage: Eukaryota > Metazoa > Chordata > Mammalia > Carnivora > Hyaenidae > Hyaena > Hyaena hyaena. Next base: position 58,141 of record NW_024081400.1, read on the forward strand.
CACACAAATACATCAACTGAGAATTGCAGAAACAACACAAAGCAAAAAACCCGCACATGGTTAAGATCCCACACTATCCTCAAGCACCTGTCGCTCCAGCAGTGGGGGATACGCTGCATAGGTGAATGCCTTCAATGCAAGGCTTAGGATAGAAAGTTCTAGAAGTAGAGGACAGGCACTGGATTAGTGGGGCCAACACACCGGGGTGGAGAGGAGAAGAGTAGCTAACGAGAGAGTAGTGGAGAAGACAGCACTTGCGTGGTCCCTACCTCACAGTCAAGTGGACCGTGATCCCCCGGGGCCAGGGGGACCCAGGTTAGCATCCTTGCCCCCACGGCTCACGCCCGCGTGACCACGGAGTGGCCTCTCTGAGCTGCACCTTCCTCCCCTGCAGGTGCGGACTGTGATGAGGCCTACCCCATGGTGGGGCATGGCGCTGAGCGTTCCGTTGGGAAGGCAGGCCTGGCCCAGCGCCGGGCACACGGCTAGCGCTCACGAATAAGTAACCGTGTCTGTTAACAGGTGGCTTCCCAGCTATGGAGAAAAGGGAATTCCAGAAGGCATCAGCAAGCAGCAGCACAGGACAGACCCGCACATTTTCTTAAACGTCGCCTTTGCTGGGGGCACAGCAAGGAGGTCCCCCTTCTGAGACGGACTTCTTCGCGGAGGACAGCGGAGGGGCGTGGGAACTGGCTGGCAGCGGGGAGGGCGGGGAGCAGGGTGGTGACGTCACATTGGGCCCCACCGCTCTCATAACCAGCAGAGCCTGGGGGAGCTCCCATGGAGGCAAGACCAACAAAGCAGAATGTTCTATTTTTGAGAAAGAGAAGAGAGTGAGCGGGGGAGGGGCAGAGAGCGAGGGAGACACAGAATCTGAAACAGGTTCCAGGCTCTGAGCTGTCAGCACAGAGCCTGACATGGGGCTCGAACCCATGAACCGCAAGATCATGACCTGAGCCAAAGTCGGACGCTTAACTGACTGAGCCACCCAGGTGCCCCCGAAGCAGAATGTTCTAGAGAAAGGCTCTTACACGGTGCTCTCAAAATATGCAATCTTCACTGGAGCCCTGTAAGTTTCTTTGTTCTCTGTCCCACAGACAGAGAGACTGAGGGTCACGGAGGTCAAGTCTCACCAAGGCCACCACCCGACTTGGTAGAAACACCAGAACCATCTACTCAGAAGTCTCCTGTGCTGGAGAGGCCAAGCTGAGCCGAACCCACTGCTCAGCTGGGGAAAGGGACCGGGGGAACATCGGAAGCAGAGCAAAGGGCATGTCAAAGGCCCTCGGGGGACAGGACAGAGGGGAAGAAAGAAGGGCTGGAGGTTCTCAAAACCAACGGCAAACGATCTCATCAAGTTCTATCAGCCAGAGACGTCTGGGGATATTGTCTCCTTTTTATTAATGAGAAAACGTTTCAGAGATGAAGACGGTGTCCGAGGTCGCAGAGCCAGCGAGAAGAGGCAAGACGTAAACTCGGGTCTGCCGGACTCTTCGAGCCATCAAATGGCCACGCTTCCTCCGTCAGGTGACAGACGGTGAAAGCGTCCTGCAGTCAAGAAGCCAGTGAAGAGTAACCAGGACCAAAGGCAGAGCTGCTCTGCTGGCGGACGCCCTCGCTGGAGAGGAGCACCCCTCCGGCGCGCCGGTCCTTGGCCCCGCCACGCGTGCATCCCAGAGGAGGAGAGCATCCTAGGGTGTGGTCTGCTCACACTGTGGCACCGCTGCGCAGGCCGCCTGCCCTGGTCACCCCTTGGCGACGCCGATGGCTAATGGCTTCCGATGGCTAACAGCTTCCAAAGCGTGGACACAACAACCCCACTGGAGGGCGCAGCGGGTCCCCGGGGGGGGGGGGGGGGGGGGGGGGGGGGGGGGGGGGGGGGGGGTAAAGCTGGAAGCTGCCTGAGGCAAGGAAGAAACAAGTTACTTAGAAATTACCTATTTTATCTTAAAAGGTAACTGGAATTTTCCATGCTATTGCAGCGCTTGCTTTAATATAAAAATAGCATCTCTCCCCCCAAAACATCATGTGAAGTTGATGTTCTGGGAAGATGTGCCCTTTCTAGTCCGTGGTCCCCTAGCCCTGGGGACACACCCGCCCTGGGGTGGGACACTCACCCTTGCATACCAAGACCCAGAAAGCTCATTAGCATACAAGTGCTCATTCTCGGGCACCTCTGAGGTCCCTCCTCCAGACCCATCCTAAGTGAGGGCGATCACACTGCGGGCAGGAGGCGTCTGCTGCTCCCTCACCTACATGACAAGTAGGATCCCAGAGGCCACAGGCAGCAGTGGCGGGCGGGGTGGGCACCAACACGAGTCACAGCCCCCTGCCACCAAGCTCTGCTTCAACAGCTAAAGACCCACCAAAGAACACACGGAGGCTCCGGGGCTTCTAAGGAAAGGCTTGCTCTCCATGTGATGGGGGAATCTGTCCAATCGATCATGGCAGGGGGCTTCGCACAGGAACTTGAACTCACATTTCTACTGGCCCGGATGACAACTTCCACTTAAATATCGCATGTGTGGACGGGATGTCGCTTCGTCTCTCCAGCCAAAAGGCTTTGTCCAACCTCCCTTCCCCCTGCCGCCAACGGCCCCGGAATGATGGATGTAGATGACACGGCTGATGAAATGCAGCCAGCCCGTAGTGGCCATTCCTATCTGTCATGCCGGCACCCCGCCCCTCGGGAAGCACTTCCTTCCAAATAGCTCTCGGATGAATCTCTCCCTTCCACTAACTCCCCGTGCCCTCGGGCAAGTCACCTCACCTCCCCAGGTTCTAGCAAAATGAGGCAATTAGATCACATTGATTTGAAGGTTCTCTCCAGCATGAAGAATCTATGATTTCAGCTCTGCAGTCATTAACAAGAATGAGAAAGGTTTATAGAAGCCGACAGAGAGAGAGCTCCGAGACGTATTATTAAAGTGAGAAGGGTGAGCTGCAGAACAATATAGTATGATTCCATTTGGGTAAAATATATGCTCGAATATGCATTAAAACTGGTTTAAAGGATCCACAGGAAAGTGTGAACAGCAGCTACTCCCTGGCGAGTGCGACGAGGGGCTGGCGGACCAGAGGTGCTCGCTTCTATGCCGTCCTGCACGTTTCTGCACGTGCGCACACACTTTTAAATCAAATGAATCAAGGAGCGGAAAGCGCCTACTGTCCCCCACACCTCTGCAGGGCCTTCAGACCGGGGCTCGTGCTGACACTCCTGCCCGGCTGTGCGGCTCCCCCAGGCCTAGGAGGGAGGCTGCACAGGAAGCTGTGAGAGCACCCCTCCACACCACCCCCCCCCGTCTTCCCTCTGCTAAAAGGGAGTCTGATGCCCCCCCAATCCACCAAAGGCTGTGCTTTAAACCACCCCCCTTAGGGGAGTTCATGTCTGTCCCTAGGCAGATGCCCCCCCAGCCACTCGCTCTAGGGGGTCCTTCCTGGCGCAGGCTCCCCGTAGCCTCATACCCTCCCAATCTGGAGCCCAGCCTCTGCTTCGTTTTTGGAATAACAAAGAGCCTGGACTCATCAGATCAAGGGCCGTGATAGCAACTCCTAAGCAAGAAGTGGGAACCATCAGGCACGCCCCTGTCCGCCTCGTCCTCATCCAAAGTCGGCCGGGCAGGCCTGCTCCTGGAACAGCAGCCGGCAATTGGTCCCCGCGGGGCAGACGAGCTGGAGAATATGAATGAGCTACTCGGGGCAACGAGAAGCCTCAACGATGGGGCGCAGGGGGAAGGAAACTCCTTACCCAGCGATCCAAATAATTACATACCGCCCCGTTCCGGGCTCGGCGATCCCTCAGTTATGTACAAATCAGCCGGAGAGCCTTGCTGGCAACGAGCTGCCCGAGAAAAGAAAGGTGTCCCTAATCAGAAGCAGCGTCCCCCAAAGACAGACAACGCGGAACGCAGACACTTCGGGCGTGAGGAAGGGGCGCTCCGCAGGACCCGGCAGGAACCGGGCTCCTCTTTAGGCCTCAAATCTAAGAGGAACGGACTGCGATGGTTCCTGAGGAGGGTGAGGACTGGGGTCGTGAAGTGTCCAGGACTCCCGCCTCCTGTGAAAATGAGGAGGAGGAGCTGGGGTCCGGGGAAGCTAGGCCCTGCAGGGGGAGAAGAGGGGTGCGAATGCCGCCTCCGCCATCTCCGAGGCCGAGTGTGGACAGGGACGGGCCCCGTGCCTCCAGAGGGCAGCGAATTTCCAGGGACGCCCGGCACAGAGGAAGTTCTGTCCGAGCTCTGGAGCAGAGAAGCAAACTACTGTCTGAAGCTGTGGGCACCCCACGGTGGAACAGGCACGGGCCTGCGGGGGTCCTACCAAAGAACGTTCTGGGTGGGCAGAGGCTGGGCTGCGACGGGCCAGCGTCTCGGCCTTGCTCCGGGTCCTCCTGGCCCGTGTTCCAGGTTTTGCGGCTCCTCCGGGATGCCGCCTCTCCACTGAGAAGGCTCGCTCACCCTGACAGCCTTCCGGGAGGTGCAAAATCAGGGCCCAGTCTTGGAGAGGAGCCTGCCTGGCCTGGCCCTGAGGAGGCTCTGAGGGCAGTCCTCCAGAGAAGGGGTGAGCTGTGACGGGGCGGAGGGCACCCCCTCACGTCGGGCTCAGAGCAGGGGCAGCCAAGCCCGACCACCCCCCCGACCCCCGGCTGTGTCAGAGCCATGGGCTCCAGAGGACGTCCCTCCCCCTCCACTCCTGCACGGCCCCAAGCATGATGCTTCCAAAATGCCCGAAGCCTTAGATCTCGTGGCCCCAAGATACAGGGCCACCCAGGGAGCTCTGAATGGTTCAGGACAAGAGCTGAAAGCCTTCCTTGATCCTGCCCCTCTAATCCAACCCAGGGCAAGTCTGGCTGCGCTAACTTCAGACACATTTCATGTCTAGCCACCCCTCACTGCACCCCCCCGGACCCCTGTCCAACCACTGCTCACGCACCTGGACGAAGCAAGGGCCAACGACTCAGTCTTCCTGCTTCCAGACTCGCCCTAAGGGTGCAGCCATGGCCGCCGTCCCACTCCTTCGGAGCCCAGCTGCCCCCGTCGCCCGCTGCGGCCTGCGGGCTGGCCTCGCCCTGACGCCTCTCCTGCTGGGCTCTGCCCACACTGGACGTGCACGTTCATTTCCACCCCAGGGCCCTGCACGGGCCTCGCTGATTCGACAGTCCCCAGCTCCTCCCACACCGCACCCCTTCCCGTCCTCAATCCATCAGCACCCGAAGTTACGTTTCCTGAAGAGTGGGGCACTGGCTTGTTCCCAGCTACCTCCCCAGCACCCAGAACAGGGCCTGGGACACAGCAGCTGCTGAATAAACTAACCCCGTCCCATTCTCCAACCCTGGCCAAGGTGCAGTCCCAGTCGATACTTCCTAAAAAGCTCCTTCCCTCCATCTTCACTAAGCCCTTTCCCACCTCCACAGCCCCTCGCAGACCCCTCAGGGATCCCACCCAAAGCGAGACGCCGCTCCTTCCGGCTGGGACAGAAGGAAGACGGGCTGAAAACCACTGCTCAGAAGTGTGCCTGGAAAGTCAGGGCTCCAAAAGAGATGTAACTCTCTTACTAGGCGAAGTCATACAACTCGACGTAACACCTTATAACGTGGAATCGGAGGGGTTCACAAGGAACACCTAACACAGGGGCTTTCACACCTGGACTACGGGGCTGCTGGTCGATGAACTTCCACTTTGAGGTCAAAGCCTGACCGGTGACACGGTGCAGGGGCAGGGCTTTGTCTGGTGGAGAGGGAGGACTCTCCCACCATCTCCCGCCATTCTGCCACCCCAGGGGACCTCAAGGAGCCGGGGGGGTGGGGGGAGGCATGCTGCAGGTGGGGTACTGGGGCCCTCGCAGCCCTGTGGGCCCGCAGCAGTCAGTGTGAGTCCTGCCTCTCGTGTGGGGCGAGCAGGCACCTGCGACGCCGGCCGGGAGCCTTTGCTCAGCTATTCCTGCTGACAACTCTCAGCTCAGCAGCACAGAAAAAAAATCACAGCCACACAGAAAAATCCACCCATTTTCCAAGCAGCTGGTACATGATGCAGGGAAGCCCCGGCTGCGAGCCGAGCACCTCTCGGCTGACTGCAAAGCCCCTCCGACTGGCCCTGGCCACGTGGGCTGCGCAGGGCGCAGGGGAAACAGCAGCTGTGATGGGCCCATGGCCTTGACCCAGAACGCGCCCACACTGTCCGCTTGCCTGGTGAACTCTCAACCTGGGGCCGGCTGATCCGGCCGCTCTCCTGGTCCCTCCTCCCGCATCACCTGCAAAGCCACACGCGTGAGCGAGGCCCCAGCAGCCGCTCCCCCTGCAGCGCTTTCTGCGGGCCCCGTCGGGGATGGCAGGCCAGCCACTGGCCATTTGCTGGGGTTGCTGTGGCAACAGGCTCCTTCCTAGAAACGATGTTCCTGACACTCTCGGAGGCGGTCCCTGGGCTCTGGAGAAGCCGCAGGACGGAGGTGTGGGGGCGGGCGGGGAACGACTGCAGGGGTGGAGTGTGGACGTCCTGCTGCAGGGGTCCCGGCCGGGAACACAGAGGAACACGTGGTCCCCAGGGGGTCCCCTAGTGCAGCAGCCACGTGTGCCCGCCATGTGCAAAGACAGGTGGGGCCGACACCTGGTAGATCGATGATCTTTTGGCTCCAAGGCCCAAAGTAGGTCACCTCTTCCAGGCTGGAGTGCCGCGGTGGCAGTGACCAGTGTCTGGACCCTGCCATCCTCACCCTGAGACAGACAAAGGGCACACTGACCAGTGGCTTCCACCGAGCCCCCAAAAGCCGGCACAGGACCTTTCAGGCCCTGGCCCTGTCCGCAGTGACCTCGGGGACGCAGCCTGCACTCCTCAGTGCCCGCCCTGCCTTGCCCTGGGCCCCGGAGGCCCCACGTCACACCTCTGCCCTCCAGAGCCGGCTTCATGCCACCGTGTCTCGACAGGGCTAATTCCTAGACTTTCTTCACAGCGATCTCGGACATGACCTCCTTCCAGAAGCCTTCACTGGCCTGCAGAGCCACTCAGTCACTCTGGGCTTTTATTTCCTCCAAAGTGGTGTGTGCCCCTCCAGGCTAGAATGTGCTGGTTACCTGTCCCTTGCTTCGACGGGGCAGCCAGCCTCTTACAAGCCACACAGCCCATTTCCTTGTTTGCACATCAGGGTACCGCGCAGGCCCGGAGCCCGGCCATGGAGCTGAGACATCATGCCTCCCCATGGGCACCGGGCCTTGAGTTCCCCGTGGCTGGCTGGACACTGCGTAATGATAGGGGGCTGACATGTCCACTTCCGCCCCGGAGTGGAGTCCAGATGACCCACGAGGTCCCTTCCAGGCCAGACTCTGGCTCAGACCCTGTGCTGAGGCATGCCCGCGGGCAAAGAACGCAGCCCTGGCCTGCGGTGGGCAGCGCAGGCCCCACTCCTGGACGCACACAGCAAGAGGCACACCTACTCCTGTCTCCATCGTGCTGTACGTTGACCCGGCAGACGAGGGCGGTCTCCTGTCCCCGCGTAGGAACGTGGGCAGCCGCATGGCTTTCCTGCTAACCTTTAGCACACTGTTTCTCCTGGGTAACGGAAACATCCAGCCCCAGGCAGTCTTCACCAGGGTTCTTCTCCTTCCCCCACCCCTGCCTGGCAGGCCTGACCCCCTGATATGGGAGTTTACAGAAGGAGCAGAGGCCACGGCGACTGAGTCCTGAGGTTCTGACACCACAGACGTTTGCAGGTGTTTATGTCCGGCCACACACATCCCCTGCACGCCCCTGCCCGGGTGGGAGGGTTGTATCACCTCCTCCTCGGTCCCTAGGAACCCCGGGGCACCCTGCGTCTCTCCCCTGGGCTCTGCGCAGCTCCCGAGAAGCCTGCATGCAGCAGGGAAGGGCATGGTAGGGAAACGTCTGATTAATTTCAGCAATATTAATTGGAATGCAGCCATTGGCACGGTACCTGGTACAGAAGAGTAACTCAATATATGCTGAATGAGGAATGGTTAAATGGATAAATACAATTAGGTGCAATAGAAGGGGAATTCTTAATTATGCCTTAGCTCTGATGTTAGATAACAGAATGTTTCCAGGGGTTCTTTATCAGATAGGATTAGATTCAGCCCCAGATAACAGAACGCCTACAGTAAGAGCGGCTCAAATCACATGGAAATCCTTTCCTCTCTTGTAACGGAAGCCAGATCTGGTCTGGAGAGGCTCAGGCTCCCTCCACCTTTCTGCCCAACACCCTGTGTGGCCTCTGTCAGCACTGGAGGAAGGGGTGCTGGGGCCCTTCCACAGTCATCCTTCCGGAGGCCAGAGAGGCAAAAGGGGAGGACTGGGCTAGAACGAGGTCACAGGGTCACCTTCCGCTGCAGAGAGACTTGGAAGTGCGTGTCAGCAGGACTACTCGCCGCCCCAAATAAAACCAGAATGCTCCCGTCGGGGATCAGAATGGATCCTGAGCTGGCTCCTGGAGTCCCCAACCAGGCTCACGCTTGATCATGCTGAGTCAGGCTCGCGCTGCCATGTCTGTGATTTTCCGTCGGCTCCAAAGCTGCCCCAGCTTGGTGGGCCCGGTGAATCGTGTGGCTGCCGCCTGGACACCTCTAGCCTGTGCCTGAGCCAAGGCGGCCCACCGCGCGGCCCTTCCAGGGGTCCCCTGGCGACCCAGCACCACACGGACACCACTAATGGTCTGAGTCTGGGGCCCTTGGAAATCCAGAACACAGACCCCTGGGGCTGAATGGCCAAGAGTTACGAGGCCTGCTTTCAGGCCTCAGTTCAGCGCAGGGCAACCCAGTGAATTTCTCTGTGAGTCTTCCCATGGGGCCAGCAGCAGCAAGCTAGGGCCTCCTGCGTGGGGGCTAACTATGCCTTCTCCAGCTCTCAGATGACACCGGGGCATTACCAGAACATCCACAGTGACTGGTACAAATAACGGCACTCAACTTAGAAGCCAAGCGGTCCCCGGGTGAAAGGAAAGATGACCATGGCAGTAATGACAGCAACACAAGTTACTGCTTATTACGCGCCTATCACGTTCCAGGGTGTTAATCCTCAGGACTGTGCCGTAAGGTAGGGATTATTCACAGCCCTACTCTATAGATTGAAGAAAAAAAAATGACACTCATAAGAGTAAACAGCTTGCCTGAGGTTCGTGGTCACAAAGAGGCACTGCTTGGAGGCCGTTCTAAAGCATCCAGACTGCTGCGTCCAGCGGATTCTAGAGTGGATGGTTTTCCCCTTCCCCCTGCTGATTCACGGTGCAGTGACGGGGAGCGCAAGCCCACAGCAACTACCAGATTGGAGACTCAGGACGGAGTGTTTCCATCAAGTGTTATGGAGAATACGGAGTCCTTGTACTAACAGGAACAAAACATTCCCAGACAAATGCTAGCTGATAACCTATTACGCCAAAGAGCAACCACTGAAAGCAGAAAGGAAACCGCAGGGTTGATGAGTTGGGGGGCTGGGCGGGGCCGGGGGCCACGGTACCCCGAGTGAGGCCGAATGCTGTGACAGGGGTACTGTCCCGGGAAGGAGGGGGTGAGACGCTCCTGAGGCACCTGCGGGCTCCCAGATTCTAAGTGGCGGCTCAGGAAGCACTCCAAGCACCTGTGAGGCTGGGACCCAAGTGGCTCCTCCTGGGGTCCTGACCTCCTTTGCCATCGAGAGCTGTGGGCTCCCTCTGCAGGCGCCAGGGAGAGGTGTGCTGAGCAGCACTGGGCAGGTGGGGAGTGGGGCTCAGGAGCAGAAGAGAAGGAAGAAATGGAATGAGAATGCAAATAAATGCAGGGTGGCGAGGAGCAGGTGACAGATCTCAGATCTCACACACATCAAGCTTCCTGAAGGGAAAGAGGAAGAGTGGTCGTGGTTCTGACACAACCCAGGCCTGTGGGGGGGGGGGGGGTGGTATCAGAAGAGAACGGAGCTTAGTAACTGGAAAGGCAGAGAGGCCTATCTGGGGAGCACAGCAACCCAGAGTCTAAAGGGGCTTCCCACCCTATCCACAAGTAGAGATCTGACAGTGTGGCCTGAGGACCCTTGAAGGGGCCCACTGAGACCCTCTGGGGGAGGCACAGCATCGTCCTTTGGCAACTGCCATCTGTGTGCAGCCAGACCGGCTTCACTCACAACAGACTGAATGCAGAAGCAGATATGCGAATCCAGCTGTCTTTCCATTAAACCAGACACTGAGATGGGTAAAATTTTAAGACAATGCCACTCCCCTCACTAATATTGTTTTTTATTTTAAAAAGTCTTTTTTTTTTTCCCCATTAAAAACGTATGTATGCGTGAGTTAAGCTTCCAACTTCAGCTCAGGTCATGATCTCGCAGTTCATGGGTTCGAGCCCTGTGTCAGGATCTGTGCTGACAGCTCAGAGCCTGGATCTGCTTCAGATTCTGTGTCTCCCTCTCTCTGTCCCTCCCCTGCTCTCGCTCTGTCTCTCTGTCTCTCTTTCTCTCAGGAAATGAATAAACATTAAAAAATAAAATAAAATAAAATAAATAAAATAAAATAAAATAAAAGTGGGGCACCTGGGTGTCTTAGTCGGTTAAGCGTCCGACTTTCGCTTAGGTCATGATCTCACAGTTTGTGGGTTTGAGCCCTGCGTCAGGATCTGTGCTGACAGCTCAGAGCCTGGAGCCTATTTCAGTCTGTGACTCCATCTCTCTCTGACCCTCCCCTGCTCACGCTGTCTCTCTCTCTCTCTCTCTCTCTCTCTCCTAGAAAAAAAAAACCCAAAATAAATAAAAGTATGTATGTATACTAACATGTAATAGGCTTATTACAATTATTTAAAAATGCACAAATAGGGACACCTGGGTGGCTCAGTCGGTTAAGCGTCCGACTTTGGCTCAGGTCATGATCTCAAGGCTCGTGGTTGAGCCCCACGTCAGGCTCTGTGCTGACAGCTCAGAACCTGGAGCCTGTTTCAGATTCTGTGTCTCCTTCTCTCTCTGACCTTCCCCGGTTCACTCTCTGTCTCTCTCTGTGTCTCAAAAATAAACAAACATTAAAAAAGATTTTAATAAACAAAAAATAACAAAATGCACAAATAAACCATTTTAAAATGTGCTGTTTCCATTTTTAATACGGTCGGCACCGATAGCCATTGCCCATGTAAACAAAAGCTCTTTGGGGTCCTCAATAATCTGAGCATAAAGGGGTCCCAAACCCAACAGTGTGAGAACTGCTGCCCTCGGTGGTCCGGGAACCAGCCTCTCCCAGTCCACCAAGAAATGCAGGTCCTGGGGACAGTCACGGCAGCAGGAGATGAAAGTGATGAAGACTGGGGGAGGGGGAGAGGCGTCACACAGACCCTGTTCGTTCTCACTGGGGGGCAGGCTGGGGCTCTGACTGCCCAGCAGCCATTCCCCTGTCTCCACTCCATCTTCCACGCTGTGCTAGAACCAGCCACTGCTGCTGGGTGTGGTCTGGGGGCATTTCAATCAGGGGCCTGTGTGCCTGGGGCAAGGCCACGGACGTCCTCCCCAGACTCAGACCCTGGAGCACGGGGCACGCGGTCGGAGGGCGGCTGGCACCACTGGCTGCCGGCGCCTCCCTCCCCACTTCGGGGCTGCTCTGGCCCTACTACAGCGGGAGCCTGGCGCCCGCCTTCCCGCCCGCTCTGGGGCAGGTGGTCGTGGCACGCTCCTCGCTCGCGTGGGCCGGGCGCCCTCAGCTGCGCGACCGCCGCCCTGCCGGCCCGCTCTCACATCACGTTCGCCGCCTCGCCGTCCACCGGGCCCCGCCGCCTCACGCCTGCTTGCCCCGCGTCCTCTGGGCCTGACACGCCGACTCCTCGGCCCCAACACCCTTTCAAGTGGGCGCCAACACACGCCTCCAGATTAGGCGCGGTGCCGTCCCCTCTCCCGCCCCCCGCGGAGCAGGAAAACCCCGTGCCTCCCAGGTCCCTCCTGCGCCCCTATCTCAGCCTGCGCCTCACCTCACACTACCCCCAAGTTAGTGCTCCGGGCCAGGGCCCTGCTGGAATCTTCTCAGTACCCCTCGGCACAGCACGGGTGTCCAACAGACGTTCACTTCTAAGTGGCCACACGCCCGCAGCACTGAATCTTCCAGACAAACGAGCATAGACGCTGCCTCCTTGAGGGAAGGGCTCCGGACATGGCCTCCTCTGGGCTACTTCGTGACTTCCTCCTGACCGTGGCCGCCCTCGCCGCCTGCTGCCGCGAGCACCTGTCCCACAGGCGGTGAACTGGAGGCCAGCGCGCAGGGCCTGCCGGGGGCTGCTCGCTCCCATCCGGGCACCTGGCCCCGCACCTGGCGGCCCACGGGCTGCCGAGCTCAGGCGATCGGCAGCGCTGTCCGGTCCCCTTGAGCCAGGGGCCGGGCGCTGTGGACGCTGCAGCTTCTGTACGTTGAGCCGAGGGGGTAGAACACCGTTCTTAACAGAGCCAGAAACTCCACCCGACTGGAAGCGGGTAGGTGTGTGGGGAGGCGGGAAGGTCCACACACACCCCTCCTGTGCCCCAAGGGACCAAGCCACACAGGAGCCAGTTACTAAGCGCAGGACCAGCCAGCCCGCCCTCCCGCCCCATCCAGGTGCACGGGCCTGACCATCTGCAGACCGACCGCTGATGCCCCACCCACGGATGCGCTGAGAATGCTCATTTCAGTCCCCAAAAACCTATCTGAGTGTGGTTAAAAGGCTCTAAAAGAGGGCGCCTGGGTGGCTCAGGTGGCTAAGCGACTTCAGCTCAGATCACGATCTCGGGGTTCGTGAGTTCGAGCCCCACGTTGGGCTCTGTGCTGACAGTGCGGAGCCTACTTGGGATTCTCCCTCTTTCCCTAAATAACCAAATAACCTTAAACAAAGGCTCTGGAAGAGAGGAGAGATCTCAGAAGTCCCAAAGCATAGTACAGGAGGTCTACCAAACCCCACGGGGCAGGGGCATGCTGCCTGATCTTCAACAAGCACCCAGAACCTCACAGACTTCTTCAAAAGACCGCCCAGAGGTCTACTTGTCTGAACGTCCAACACGGCGGTGAGCAGCCTTCTGCAGCAGAGCCAGGGCTGGCATGTTTCCACCCGGGCATCCAGCTCTGTCTCTTTCTACAGAAGTCCATTCATATCAGAGATTCTAGTTTCAAATCAGAACGAGCATCAGCAATGGTGTTTAAATTCAGGTGTTTTGATAAATACGTTTAAAGTACTTGTACAGCCCGCTTTTAAAGAAATCAGTACGATGGTCAGCTCCCCCGCCCTTACCTCCAACGGCTCACGTCTGAGCCCTTGCCTGGCCGCACTCGGCACTCCGAGCCCTTCTCCCCGCTCACCCTCAGCTTCACCCAGAACACAGCCCCTCCTGGGGTTTCTGTGCCAGGACTTCGCATCTGGGCAGCACAGCCTTCGGCTGCTTTCTGGCAGTTCTCCCCTCCCCGAGCCCCCACCCACACCAGCCCTTCTAGGTTCTGACCGGCTCCGAGGCCCCGTCCCTCACCTGGGGGGCAGCCAGAGAATAACGGCGACAAGGCAAAAGAGGACAAGCCCCACGCACGGTGCAGCGCCCTGCGTGCCACCCCAGGAGAACACCGCTTTCCCTTCGTCACACAGGCACCACCTACTGAAACCTCACCAAGTTGTCTCTACACTGCTCTCCGAGGCAGTTCATACCTTTTACTGCAAACAATGACGCTCTGGATAAGCGCTTTTACCCAGAGTATTTTTCAAAGGGTGACTCAACTGACTGTGCACTATATAAATCTTAAAATTAATTTCCACCAAAGGCTGGATCTTCAAAAGGAGTCCAAGACCAAGATGCGGAGACCAGGGATCTTAGCAAAACGGGGCTCTCCGTGCTCTCTGCTAAGTAGGGGAGGCAGCTGAAGAACACGGGGGCGGGGCCGGGGGGCAGGGTGGGACTGGGGCGGGGCTGGGGCGGGGCTGGGCCGGGCTGGGCTGGGGTTCAAAGGAAGCAGAAGGAAATCTCAGGGCTCCCAGTATCTGGAGGTCACAGCTCTGATCAAGGAGACAGTTTCTAAAAGGAGCCGTGGGTTTGCCATGCTGCCATGGAATAGGGTGTTCAAAACTCCCCGCCGCACGACGAACCCATGCCGGTTGGCACTAGTACACGGGCTCTGTCTAATCTCGGGGCTCCTCTTTCCACAGGGGGCATGGCCCTGGGGTAGGTGGGTGAGCTGGGCCTGGGGACATGCTCCAGCTTGGCCCTCCCGTACCTGCCCCACAACCCCAGGCCCCTGTGGCCTCAGTCAGCAGGTGCCCACCAAGCAGCATTTCTAGCTCACACACCGAAAGGAGGAAATGGGAAAAGGGGCCGCGCCGGCTCCCCTGGGGACCGCCACAGGGGGCACACGGGCAGCAGTGTGGCCGGATTCACATGCCCCAAAGCACACCGACTCCGCTATTCAAAATGGGGGACTACAGCGGGACACAGAAATGTGGTGCTTTGTGCTAAGCTTCCTAGCTGCTTGCTATGTTGTGGGTTGAGACTTTTTTTAAAAAAAGAAAATCAAAGGAGGAAAAGAGGGCTGGAAAAAAGGTAAAGGGCGCTCAACCACACTTTCTAATCATCCCTTTCTGCACCCACCTCTTTCATGGACCCTCTGCTACCCAAAATAATTTGAAACGAATCCAATTCCTATTGTCAATTCTCAGTGAGAACCCACAGGGAGGCTGAGCCTACTTTACTTTCTCCTTTCCTTCACACGGATGAATTTTCTTCATGGTTTGTCAACTCCTATGGATGCCAATTTCTAATTTTAGAACAGTTTCCAAATGTTGGTGGCTTCGTGGGGATAATACAGCTCAATGTATACGTAGTATAAATTATTACCTAAATAAAAAATGACTCCCTCCTTTATGGCAAAAATTACTAATTGACTCAGTTCAAAATTAGGCACATAAAAGGTTCTTGCTAAGTGTTTGCTCAAGGTTGCAAAAGAGGCTGCAAAATCCTCTCCAGGAAAGGATTCCATTCGTGCAGGACGCCAACTCATCTGCGGGAGAAGGGGTCACCTGCTATGAGCACCTACTGTATGCCTGCCCCAAGGTGCCTTTACCTAGCTCCTGCCATTTCACAGACAAAGAACGTGGGCTGGAAAGGGGGCACGCGGGGACTCAAACCCACGGGTGTCTGGCCCAGCGCGTGTGGTTTCGTCCGCCAGGGCGGCTTCTACCAAAACTTGATACGAAGACAGGTAACAGACTCAAGTAAGTGTCTTGCTCCTTTTAAAAAAGCTGTGCCCAGATGAGCTAAGACACAAAGTCTACCAGAACATAGGAGAAAATAAATCTGTAACCCATCAAAGGATATTTGCTCTCCGAGCTGTGCAAATGCAAACAGGAAATGTCACAAGTACCGAAGAAATCTGCGCAGATTTTAGCATAAGCCTGATGTTTGGGGGCCTCAGAAAGGTATTTCTTAAAAGGTTCTATTTTCATATCCACAAACACAGCCTGACATATGCAGAGACAGCTCGTGAGCAATATCGCATAAATAAAGCAGGCTTGGCGTCAGAAAATTCCGGCCCACGGTCATGCCCTCGGAGCCGTTCGGTCATGTGGTCAGAGAAGGACAGAGGGGTGATGGCCACAGCCCGCACACCGGTCCGGAATGTTCTGAGGGCGGCCTGGAGGAGGACGTGGCGGATGGAAAAAGCCTAATAACTAAAAATAAACGGACCGGTCGCCTGTCGCCCATGAGCAGCACCCGCAGGACAGACGCCCGCCCCCAAGAGACAGGGGCAGGACGCCCAGGCCCAGCCCTGGTTCTTCCAGAACCCCTGGGCATGGGGTGTGGCCTCAGAAAGGTCCAAGGTGCTCTCACAGAAGACGGAGGTAGTGTCCCTTCCTTACAGGCTGCTGCGAGGAAAGAAGGCC
This sequence comes from Hyaena hyaena, assembly GCF_003009895.1. Classification (NCBI taxonomy): domain Eukaryota; kingdom Metazoa; phylum Chordata; class Mammalia; order Carnivora; family Hyaenidae; genus Hyaena; species Hyaena hyaena. The sequence continues at coordinate 73,967 of NW_024081400.1, forward strand.
GTTCCTGGCGGGTGTCTGCGGAGGGGCCTGCCCGGCAATGGCAGCTGCTGAGTGAACGGCGGCCCTCGTGGCAGTTATCACTACCAACAGCAGACTTGCTCGAGAAAGTGACACGGAAGCATCCAAACAATGAAGGGAAGAGCTGAGGTAGGGTCAGGGCTCCCGGGCTGCGGCCGCAGCTCTGTCAGGGGCTGCACGCAGCGCTCTGCTCTGGACGAAGCGACAACAGCTGCGGGCGGCAGGCACCTCTGTGCGCGAACTCAGAACGCACGCGCACGCTGCCACCGCCACCGCCACCAGCGCCAGCAGGAGACGGGCGGAGGGGCCCAGGCTGGAGTCTAGGGGCCCTGCTCCTCCCACTCGCTAATGCACACTGTCCCCTGGGTTGGGAGGGCGGCCACGTCACACCCCTTCCTGCTGCCTGCGGGCACCACGGCGGGGAGCTCAGGGCGCTGGGCAGCACAGGGACAGAGTCCGAGGGCGGCGGTGCTGGGCCCCCTGCCCGGCCGGTACCCCCTTCCTCCCAGCGGTGACGGGAAGGGGGGCACCTGCGGATGGGAGAGGCCGGAGAAACACGGGGGCGGATTCCGCCGGCAGCCCCTCCACCGTCCGGGAGGAGAGCCCCAGCTCCTAGGTGGCACCCCGGGGCCTGCAGTCCAGCCTCACGTCGTCCACTGCTCTCCTGGGACATCCCACCGCCGGTTATGATGCAACTGCCCTTCCAGAAGATGCCATGTTGTCCGCACCTCTCGACCTCTGCATGGCCTGCTCCTCCTCCTCCCTGGAGCACCTGCCACCGGGCCTTGGCCGCCCTGACGGCCCGCCCCGGAGGCAGATGACCGATACACGCAGGAGCAGGCTCTCGGTGCCAGCATTACCGCCAAAAAGTGCAAATGAGACACATTTCGCCTATGAAACTGACAAAGATAGAAGCGATGCCACGGAGGCCCTTTCCCACCCCGCCGGGGAGGCGGCGATCGATGCAGCCTTTCAGGACGGCAATCTGGCGTGCGGGTCAGCATTTTTAACGAGCGTCTCTTCTCATAAGGAAACAAATCCGTGTAGAGTGGCACATATTAGAAGGTTTTTTACTACAGCACTGTTTGTAAGAGTAAAATACCAGTAACCGTTAGGAGGGGAGTAGTTCAATAAATTACGGTGCCTCCAAAGAAAGCCCATTTTTTAGAAGTATGATAGAACGTTATATACTGCGAGGAAAGATGTCCATGATAAAACGTCAGCTCCTTTCTATGTAGTAGTTGAATATACACTTATATATGCCTACTACCTGCGCGCGCGCGCGCACACACACACACGGAGGGGCAGGGGAGAAGGGCAGAAGGAGGGAGGGTGGGAGGAATGAAATACACAAAGCACATTAGAAACTGCCTCTCAAGTCAAGAGCCTCCTCCAGGAAACCTTCCTGGAATGCCCCAGGCTGTTTGTCCCTGGACGCCTCTCAAACTCCGTGTGTCCCTGAGGGATACATCCAGGTCCCCCTCAGTTGAGTGGCCGGTGTGAACAGGTCGGGTCTGAGCATTGTGTGTCTGGACCTCCCCACACGCAGCCTGGCGCAGGGTAAGAGGGAGGGTGGGTGGGGTGGCTAAAAGGAAAAGAATTTCCTAGTGCACAGCTCTTCCCCGGGTGAGCCCCGACCAGGCCCTGCTACCTCTGGAGAGGCACTTTCATCGGGAGCTGGGGCCCTGGCTCTCTGCCTGGACGAAGAATTGCTTCCTAACCGAAGCCAGAAACAGCCAGGCGTCCCTCGCCTCTGAGTCCCTCGGGCAGCGGATGTTAACGTCCGGGTGTCCCGGAGCCCAGGGCCTCAGCTAACGCAGCATCACTGTGAGGCTCGCGGCTCAGCATGCAGACCCGAGCCGGCCGGAGGGAGGCTGGCTGGGCGGGGCTGGAGCAGGCCATGCAGCGGGCCATGCAAGCACCACCCGCACCCCAACACGCCTGCCTGCCAGCCTCACGGCACTCCCCATTCCCTCAGGGCATCTACAGTTACCGCAGGCGCAAAACTTCAGCCTGTCCGCAAGGTGGCCCCGAGAGGGAAGCCAAAGGGATGGGACGGCCTTTTAAGGGGCAGGGAAGGTCAGGGGCAGGGAAGGTCCGGGACAGCGAAGCCTGCTCGGCTGGGTGGGACAGGGCGTGGCACTCTGGTGGGACAGGTCAGCAGAGGGCAGCTGGACGGGGCTCCCGCACCTCTAAGCCCTCCCCCCGCGGAGCAGAGGGAAAGCTCTCTCCTGCCCCGGCCCCAAGCTCTGAGGAGAGCACGGCACACGGGGGCCAGAGCCTGTCCCGGGCACCCTTCCCTTGGCAAGGCCAGCCTGGCTGCTCTACCCTGATGGGATCGCAGCGCCGGGTGTCCAGCTCTCTGAGTGGTGTAGACGCCACTCCAGATCTGAGGTCTGGCCCGGCTCCACCTCCGATGTGTCAGGGAGGGGCTGCAGGCACTGACATGACAAGAATCACCTCCACACCTGCTGAGCCGCCCCATCTATGTGACCACCATCCTCTCCGGTCTTTGTGCTACAAAACACAGGGGACTGTGCAACTTAGCAGCTGCCTTTCTAAGAATTTCCCTCCTACGAGGGGGGGCCACACGGACTCTCTCGACTCCAGGCACCTGGCGCACTGTCACGTGGGCAGTGTCTCCTTGACCAAAGGGCAGAGCTGACGGTGGCTTTTCTTCTTCCTGTTCTTCTTAACACCCTTTGGTTTCCTTTCATCTTCCTGGAGATCTCGTCTGGCATGTAGAGAGTCTGGGGGCAGGCTCCTTCTCCCCGTGATTCCACAGCATACCTCAGAGATATCGGAGGTTCGGTTCCAGACTGATTATGGCAATAAAGTCTGATACGTTTTCTGGTTTCCCAGGACATATAAAAGTTATATTCATACTATACTGCAGTCTATTAAGTGTGCAATAACATGAGGTCTAAAAAAAAAGCACACGCCTTAAAAATACTTAAAAATACTTGATCTTTGTTGCGAAAAAATACTAACCTTCTGAGCTTTCAGCAAGCCACCAGCACTGACCCCAGAGCACCGTAACCAATACGATAATAAAGAAGTTTGAAATACGGCATTAAGTCCCCAAACGTGACACGGAGACACAAAACGGGCGGATGCTGGTGGAAAAAAGGTGCCAACGGACCTCCTCGACACAGGGTCGCCACCAACTTTCACTCTGCAAAGAATGTAATCACCTGCAAAGCGCAACAGAATGAGGCACTGTCTGCTTTTTGAAACTTCCCAAACCTAAACAACTTGGCAAGTAGAATAACAGCCACGTACGCTTCACCTAGATTCATCGTTCACTCATTGCCAGGGTTCTGCCACATCTTCACATCGTCTCCGGCCCCCGCCACATGATCACACACACACACTTTATGGCTGAAGCTAATCAAGAGTGAGCTGCAGTCCTCGACACTGCACCCCAAACCACTTCAGCCGCACCTCCTAAGAACAAGTGTTCTGTGTCCATCAACACACACAACCAGGGCACCTGGGGCATCGTGCATCTTCTAATACAAAATCCACATTTGGCTTTTTCCAACTGTCTCAAGAACGTCCCCACTCCCCCAACCCAGGATTCAATCAAGGATCACACACTGGATTTGGCTGATGTGGTCCTTCACTCTCCTTTCATCTAAACTGGTCCTCCCCTCTCATCCGCCTTCCAGGATGCTGGCGTTTTTGAAGAGTCTAGGACAGCTGTTTTCGAGAAGCTCCTTCAGTTTGGAACTGAGTCATGATCCTCATGACTGAATTCAGGTTAACGTTCTCCATAGAGAAATGACGTAGGCAATGCAGTGCTCCTTCCCGGTGGGTCCCTTATTGGGGATAAGAGGTTACGGTGGTGACCGCCTAGACTTCTCCACGGTAACACAGGAGAAGATACGGCCTAGAGATGGCCTCTCCAGGGCCACACGCTCTGTTTATAAGGTGACGGGAAACTCCTCACACACTGCAGTGAGATTGATATCCCTTCCCCAGACGATGGGTGGAACTCTGGGCTCCAATCAATGACTTATGGTGAAACGGACATGATGTGACCTTGGAGGTTATATGGTAAAATGCCTTGCATTTGCCCTTCCTTTCTGGGACCCCAGCTGCTGTGCTGTGAGGAAGCCAAAAAGAGCCACACTAAGAGACCACGTGGAAATGTTTTGCCCGGCTGAGGTCCTGACAGTCAGCCTCAACTGCCAGAGGTAGGAGTGAAAGACAGTTCTAGATGATTCCAGCCCCCAGCCACGAAGACACCCTTGGCCATCGAGTCACTGCCAGCCCTCACATCTTCCCAGATGAGGCCCAAGACATCGTGTAGCAGGGACAAGCTATTCCTGTGCCCCCTCTGAACTTGACTCCCAGAATCCACGATCATAAGAGAGTGGTTGTTTTATTCGACTAATGTTTGAGGTGATTTTTAAATTTAGGAATATGTAACCGCAACCATATCCTTTTCCTTCTGTAAGTAGTAAGTCATCGAGAAGTGATGCCGTAAGATTAGACCATGTGATTGTCCAGTTTCTCAAGAGGCGTTCATCCAACAGTTTTAGATCAATCCATAAGTTCTGCCTGGATTATTATTACAAGAGTGGCAACACTGATTGTTTATCGTTCTTTCTACAGGTACTAGTTGTCATTCTTAAAGACAGCTTTCTGTTCCTTACCTTCCTTTTGCTTCTACAAATTTTATGTCCGTACAGACCTAGATTCTTTTTTTTATTTTATTTTATTTTTTTAAATTTTTTTAATGTTTTTTTATTTATTTCTAGGAGAGAGAGAGAGACAGTGTGAGCAGGGGAGGGTCAGAGAGAGAGGGAGTCACAGACTGAAACAGGCTCCAGGCTCAGAGCTGGCAGACAGCACAGAGCCAGACGCGGGACACGAACCCACGAACCGCGAGATCATGACCTAAGCGAAAGTCGGACGCTTAACCGACTAAGCCACCCAGGCGCCCCCTAGATTCTTTTTTTTAAATTTCAATGTGTTACTCCATGTCTGTCATTACTCATTTTGCTGCTCAAAGAAGATATTCCAAATCTGCCTAGTGGGACCTCTTTCAACATGGCTCCTCTGTCCCAGGTAGGCTGACATGCCCTCATCATTTGGTAAACGCATCCTTACTTTTTTACAAATAAGGTGTTGTAGGCTCAGTTCGTCGACATCCCGCTCCATTCTTGGACCAGTGCGTTTTCAGGGGACGCTGGTTCCTTCCAGTTACAAATGGTTATTTGGAAATCAACATGTAGGAAAAAGGAGTGCGAACTGAGGTGTCCTTATTGGCGGGGTTCTCTCAGGGAGCAGAGCTAAGGAGAACGCATTTCTTTAAAACCATGAGTTTGTGCTGATCCTCTAACCCCCAAGCAATGTACCACAGGGCTCTAGCTCGCCCCCCACCCCCCGTGTCCTGTGTTTGCACCTCCCTCTCCTCCAAGGAGAACCCCAGTCCCTCATAACATCAGTGCTCACTCGCTCAGTCCTGTGATGCAAACCAAACAGTTTGGAATTGCCACACCCATTCTACTGCCAAAAACAAACCTACTACGTGAAGTTCAAGATTTCTCTTCTTCCTTAGAGTACACTTCATCGAGGATGTACAGAGAACTCTATCTAAAAGTTACCTTGATTCATTCATAATTAAGTGGTGTATGCTGAGATAGGTACAGATGTATAGGCGCAAGTCAGAAATAAGACAGAAAAATCCGTGTACCGTTCACCCAGTTTCTCCCAGGTGAGTGCCCTGTGTCACTACAGGGCAATGTCACCACCAGGGGAGGGACACTGACACAATCCAGCCTTACTCAGATTTCACGAGTGCTCTGTGCACTCACGTGCGCACACCTCTATGCAGTCTATGCAGTTCTAGCACCTATGTTCTTATCGTGCCACCATCCCCAGGGGCCCCTGCGCTCCATTCTATAACCTACTCACCTTCTCTCCTACACCCACCTCCGATATCCCTGACCCCTGGCGATCGCTAACTTGTTCTCCAGAGCTATAATTTTGCCGTTTCAAAAATGTAGTCGAGGGACGCCTGGGTGGCTCAGTCGGTTAAGCGTCCGACTTCGGCTCAGGTCAAGATCTTGCGGTTTGTGGGTTCGGGCCCCACATCGGGCTCCGTGCTGACAGCTAGCTCAGAGCCTGGAGCTGCTTCAGATTCTGCATCTCCCTCTCTCTCTGCCCCTCCCCTGCTCACAGTGTCTGTCTCTCTCTCTCTCAGAAATAAATTAAAAAAAAATTTTTTTTTAATTAAAAAACAAACAACAAAAAAAGCGAAAAATGTAATAGAAATGGAATCACACCATATTTACCCATGTGCACTGGGCTTTGCTTACTCAACAGAATTCCCTGGAGGTTCATCCAAGATTCATCTTCCTATCTTATTGCCAAGTAGTCTTCTATGTATGGACAAACCACCTCTGTTTATGATTCACCTGTTGAAGAGCATCTGGGTTGACTCCAGCTTTTGGCTATCATGAATAAAGCTTCTATTAACATTCACTTTGTGTAAATGCTGTTTTTGCTTCTCTGGGATAAATGCCAAAGAGCGCCATCGCACGGTTTTATGGTAACTGCAAGCTTAGTTTTATAAGAAACTGCCGAAGTATTTCCAGAGCAGTGGTACGATTTATGCTCCCATCAGCAACGCGTGAGTGACCTAGTTTTTCCCCATACTCGTCGGCATTTGGTGTTGTGACTATTTTTAATTTTAGCTATCTTGATAGGTATGTAGTGATATCAAATTGTGGGTTTAATTTGCATATCTCTAGTGGCTAATGATGCTGAGTGTCTTTTCATGTGCTTATTTGCCATCTGTATATCCCCTTGGTTAATTTTCCTAATTGGATTGTTTTTAATTATTTATTTAGCTGGTGGAGTTTGAAAGCTCTTTATTTTTCTAGATACCAGTCCTGTCTTTGCTATATGGTTTGCAAATATCTTCTCCCGGTCTGTGGTTTCTCTTTTGATCTTCTTTATAGACTCCTTAACAGAATGAAACTTTTAAATTTTGATGAGGTCCACTGTATCCACTTTTCCCTTTATGGATCATGCATTTAGTGGTTTTAATTTTAGTTTCCAGATGCTGCTGGAAAACAGGAAATCTGTAATGCGATGAATTTTTATATGTTGGCTTATGACCTTGATAAACTCATTTATTAGTTCTAGGAGGTTTTCTTGCTTGCTTGTTTATTTGTGTGTGTGTGTGTTTGTCTGTTTGTTTGTTTAGAGTTCCTTAGGATTTTCTATGTAGGTGACCCTATCAGTATGCACACAGGGACAGCTTATTTTTTCCTTTCTAATCCACATGCCCTAATTTCTTTTTCTTGTCTTACTGCAGTGGCCAGCATTATCTTACCAGCAGCTTAACTGCAGGCTGTGTTTACGCAGTAAAAGCAAATATCCTTGCCTTGCCCCTGATCTTAGGGGGAAAGCATTCACTATCTCATCATACATACGATGTTTGCTGTAGGATTTTTTGGTACATGCTCTTTAGCAAGTTAAGGTAATTCCTTTCTATTCCTTATTTTCTGAAAGTTTTTATCATAAAGGGTATTGATTTTTGTCACATACCTTTCTGTATACATATGTATGTATATATCATATATATACACGCACACACAGTATAACAATGTTACAACAATGTTATATTGGTTATATATATACAATATATACAGTTTATATATTATATATATTTGTTATGTATACATACATATATGTATATATGCTGTATATATATTACATATCTGGTTTGTAAATATTTTGTTGAGGATTTTTGTGTCTGTGTTCATGAGAGATATAGTTTCCTTTTGTCTTTGGCTGGTTTGGTAATACTGTCTGTCAAGGTGATACTGGTCTCTTTTCTGGAAAAGATTATGTAAAATTGGTTGTAATTCTTAACTTTTTGGTAGAAATCTCCAGAGAAGGGGCGCCTTGGTGGCTTAGTCGGTTAAGCGTCCGACTTTTGCTTAGGTCATGATCTTGCGGTTCGTGGGTTCGAGCCCCACGTCGGGCTCTGTGCTGACTGCCAGCTCGGAGCCTGTAGCCTATTTCAGAGTCTGTATCTCCCTCTCTCTCTGACCCTCCCCTGTTCACGCTGTCTCTCTCTCTCTCTCTCTCCTAGAAATAAAAATATTAAAAAAAAAAAAAAAAAAGAAAGAAATCTCCAGAGAAATCATTTGGGAATGGAGCTTTCTTTTTCTAAGGTTTCAAATTCATGAAGTCAATGCCTTGAGTGGCTATAGAACTATTCAGGTTATCAATTTCATCCTGCTTGTTTTAGTAGTTTGTGGTTTTCCGGGAGTTGGTACATTTCTTCTGTGTTGTCAAGTTTATGAGCATAAAGTGGTCTGTAGAATTACCTTATTCTCTTCTAATGGCTGTACTAGAGTCTGCAGGGCTGTAACCTGTTTCTCTGATATTGATGATTCGTGTCTTCTCTCTTTATTTTTGTCAGTCTTGCTAGAGGTTTATTAATTTTACTAATTTTTTCCCAAGAACCAGCTTTTTATTTCCTTAATTCTCTCTACTGTTTTCCTGTTTCAGTTACATCGATTTCTGTTCTTATCTTTATTATTTCCTTCCTTTTGCTTGCCTTGGCTTTATGTTATTCTTCTAGTTTCTTGAGATAAAAACTTTAATTTGAAACTTTTCCTCTTTTCTAATGTAAGTATTTACTGCTGTGAATTCCCCTTTAACCTGCTTGAGCTGAATCCTGCATATTCTGATATGCTGATTTCAATTCGTTTAAATTTGTCAAGGTTTGTTTTATGGCCTCGGATATAGTCTTGGTTCCACAGGTGCTTGAAAAAAAAATATGTACTGTGTGACTGTCGGAGTATTCTTTATGTGTCAATTATATCCTACTGGTTGCTCGCGTCATTTTGGAATTTTACATCCTTGATGATTTTCCGTTTAGTGTTTCTATCGTTTGCGGAGAAGGAGCTCTGCTCTCCTCCCAGCTATTATTTTAGGCTTCTGTATTTCTCCTTTCAGCCCTATGGTTTTTGTTCCACGTATTTTAAGATTCTGTCCTTGGGTGCATAGACATTTAGGGTTGCTGGGGCTCCCTGGCGAGGGATGCTGTTATCCTCATGCCGAGTCCTTCCTTGCGTCCGGTAATGTTCTTTGCTCTTAAGTAGTTTATCTGATATTAACATAGCTACACCAGTGTTTTCTGGATCATTGCTTATATGACATATCTTTATTCCTACAGTCTTCCTTTCAACCTATGTCACTGCATTTCTACTATTCAGCCGTGTTGGCGGGGGGGACCTATTCTGGGATCCTCTGCCTTTTGATTGGTATATTTAAACTATTTACCTTAAGGTTATTACTGCCACATGGAAGCTTAGGCCTGCTGAAACCTTAAGCCGTACTACTTAGGACTACTTAAAGCTTAAGTAATTGCCGTGTTAAGGCTTAAGTCATTTCGTTATGTTTTCTGATTGTTCCCCGTTTCTCATTCTCCATTTCTTTTCTTGCCTTCCTGTGAGTTAAAAACATTTCATAGGACTCCGTGTTGATTTACTAATAGTGCTTTTGAGTATAGTGCTTCATAAAATTTCCTTAGTGGCTACACTGAGCATTATAACGTGTATATGTAACTTACCATAATCTGCTGGTATCAATGTTTTACAATTTACAATACACTATGGAAGCCTTACTTCCATTTAGGTTCTTTTATCCTCTGCACTTTTTAATACCTTAGCTCAGAGCTCTATATCTTCTAGATACATTTGCCTCACATCAGATGGTATTAATTTTTATTTCAGCCATCGAATGTGATTTTAAAAACTCATGAGAAGAAGGAAAATCTATTGTACTTATCCATGGCTTTGCTTTTTCTGTTGTTGGTTCTTTCTGGTTCATATCCCAAGATTATTTCCTTTATCATTTTATTTCTGTCTGAAGAACTTACTTTTTTAACGATTTTACTTTTAAACAATCTCTACACCCAACATGGGGCTTGAACTCCCAGCCCCGAGACCAAGAGTTGCACACTCCACCAACCCAGCCGGCGAGGAGCCCAGATTTAGCCATTCTTCATGGGTACACTGGCTAGCAACAAACTCTCTTGGTTTTCTGTAATCTGAGAATGGCTTATTTTCTCTTCATTCTAAAGGATAGTTTTTCACAGTTATCAATGTTCTTTTTTCTTTCAGTACTTGAAAACTATGCCACTTCCTTTTGGCCTCATAGTTTTAAATGAGACTCCACTGTTTTCCAGATCGTAAGGAATACACTGGTTTTCTCTGATTGCTTTCAAGATTCTTTTGTCCTCAGTTTTCAGAAGTTTCTTCATTGTGGGCCCAGGTGTGTATTTCTTTGGATTCATCTTCTTCGGAATTGGCTCGGCTTCTTGAATCGGAGCCCATCGTGCTGCTCTGGGCTGCCTGCTTCACCAGAGGCCGCAGGCTCGTGGATCCCTGCTGGGGTTGCCTGTGGGGCAGGTGTGCATCTCCAGGCTGTGGGGACGGAGCGTACTTCCTTACCAGCCGGGGGTCCCTCCTGCCAGCCTCAGGTCCCCCCAGCGTCTCCAGGGGGTGGAAAGAAGTCTCTGACCTACAGTACACAAAGGGCACTGCTCCAGTAACTTGCGGCAGGAGGTCCCCTGCTGGTGCCATCAGGCCACCAGTGTCTCTAGCTGGGAGAAAGGACTCTCTGGTCCGTAGGACAAAGAATGCTTCCCAGAGCAGACCTCCTAGCAACCTGGGGTCTCCGGGTAGGGGAGAGGAGACTCTGGCTGGACCAAGAGTGCTCCCAGTCTGGGCCACTTGGGGCAGGATGCTCCTGCTGGTGCTGTTGAACCATTAGGGTCTCCGAGTGGAAGAAGGGGGTCTCTGGCCCACGGGGAAGGAGAGTGCTTCCTGGGGGCACTCACCAGTGGTACCCCTGTTTGGTCTGCCCTGCTGGTGCCCCTGGGCCTCCCCAGTACGGCTGGCAGGACTCCCTCTCAATCTGGTGAAGCAATAAGCCTACCTGGCCAGTCGCCTGCCACAGGTTGGGGGCTGAAGATACTGACCTCTGGTCGCTCTCTGTCTCTGGGTGGGATGATCAGGAGACACCCAGGTGGCTGTGTTGTTCCCCTAGCCATTCTCCCTTCCTGCCCCTCGCTTTCAGACTCCTCCGATGGTTACCTCTCCATTTACATCAGGGCGCATACTTGTGCTCAGGGAGAAGGGGCAGGGAAAGGAGTCTAGCCATCTTGTCTGCACTAGAAGTCCCCTCACGCTAACACTGTTCCTCTGTGTAGAGTGGCATCTATCTGATAGACAGCCAGGTTCGTTTACTTCGGTTTGTATTAAGTTTCCGCTCCACCTTTGTTTATGTAATTTTCCAAGAAGCAACACATTACTATGGTTCACAAGTCAACTATATACAAAAGACATGTTCGGAGATGTCACATTCCCAGCCCATTTCCACTCACTCACTGTGGGTAGCAATCTCATTAGTGTCCTGAGGTTCTTTTTGAAAACTAAAGAGATTAAGGGGCACCTAACTGGCTCAGTCAGTTAAGTGTCTGACTCTTGATTTCTGCTCAGGCCATGATCTCATGGTTCGTGAGTTCAAGCCCCACATTGGGAACTGCACTGATAGCACAGAGCCTGCTTGGGATTCTCTCTCTCCCTCTCCTCTCTCTGTTCCTCTCCCACTTATGCTAACATTCTCTCTTTCAAAAAAAACTTAAAAAAATTTTTTTTAAAGAAAACTAAGGAGATTCATGTTTCTCTCTCTTTTTCTTATTTTAGCAGAGGCCTGATTTTGGCCTCAGAATCTTACAGCAGTTGACTGTTACAGCCCAGCGACTTAAAATCATCATCATGTGGATGCTCCCCCTATCAGAAGCCCTTTGGATGCCTCCCTGACTCTATCTACCTCCCCCGCAACCCCATTCTGCTCACATTCCTCAATTTGTTGAGATGTTCGTCTGCTTTCCTTCTTTAAATTCTATTGATCCAGCTTTCCTCATAATCTTCTTCTTCCTTCAATCACTAACATATTGGAGTTGATCTAAAAGAAAACAGGGGTGTTCACCTTAATGGAATAAATGTATTCTGTCAGGGTCTGCTGTAAAATGAATTCCTATGAAGCGAATCCCACTTTCCAATGCAGTATACTGCAGTACACTGGGGGGAATGTAGTCACAGGGTATAATTAATACCACATTTAAAGAGGCTGCCTACATTTTTAAGATCACATATTCATGAGGGAAGCGCGATATTTTCAGCGAAACACTGCTGACAAAACACAACATGTTAACAATTATACTTCACCACACTTTTGTAAATGTCACAAAATACAAATACCCGAAATGACAACACAACACTGTCACAGCTCTGGCAGACTCATCTGTTACCTCATACACAGTTCCCACGTACGGGCAAACATCCCGAGTCTTGGCAATTTAGCTCGGTTTCTTCTAACTAGACTCTGCAGCCTTCACACTGACTGCTCCCAGATACCTCTGCTGTGGCTCTGGTATCGTCTGAACCCACCAGGCGCCCTTCCAAGCACCTCCCACTCACGATGCCAGTTCTGTGTGCTTCCGGATCCCGGGACTGGTGAAGACTTGATTAGAAAGTGGGTTTCCCTCTTTCGCTTGCTGGGGAGGCGCACCGCAAACATTTACTGAGCATCTACAATGGATCTGCAAAGCGGCGGGCCGCGCGAGCGAACTCTGACAAGTGCCTGCATAGTGACGGACGCAGAGCAGGCATCCCGCGAGCACATCAGTCCAGGTTAGGCAACGGCACCAGCTAAGAACCAACAACCAGGAGCGAACGAGCTGATTCACTGGCATGTTCTATTTACTCTGCCCCGAGCTGGCGCTCTCCTCAGATGCTACTAGCGTATCCAAAACATTTGCCGAGTCTGACCATTTTAACAGGAGGCAATGAAACGACCTGTATTCCTCCTGGCAGAAGAGCCGAAGGCACAGGATCCTACAGGTTTCTCCGGTGCGACTGTTATGGTGAGACCGTGCATGAATTCTTTATATTCTGAAGCACTTCAAGTAAAAGACGGAACCCTATTTTTAGAAGACCTTTCGCGAGCTGGTTAACGTGGGTAAATGACATCACCGCCCTGCGCTTGAGTTTAGAATCCGGGACTGTGGGCTTCTCAGAACAACTGAAACACCTCTGAACTGATTTTGGCTTATTTAAAAATGCACAAAGCGTGACGCCATCAAGAGCCCTCTGCACAAGCCCTGGAGGCTTTAAATTCAATACAAACCGGAACTCTTTCCTCGCATCACCAGCGGTGTGGTCAACGTCCAAGGGGAGGGTCTGACACAGCCCTCAGATGCCGCGAGCGCCATGTGCCTGCCCCCTCCCCCGCCGCGTCCGCACGTGGCTAGCAAAGGGCTGAGTTGCCCGTGATGAGCAGGCCCCTCCAGGACCACGGCCGGGTGGGAGGCACTGTTCTGCAGGGTCCCCTCCTCCTCCCCCCTTTTCCCTGCTCTGGATCCTGGATGTCGCCGTCGTGATGCGTGAACGAGAATCACTTCCTGACGGGGAGCCATGCCGGGATGTGGTGGCCAACGCAGGGGCCAAGACACACTGAGCTCTGCCCGGAGGACCCAGGGAGGGTTCCTGGAGCGGGAAATGGGGGAGCTGTCCCCAGGGGGCCGGAGGAACTGCTCAGGCAAATCCAGGACACAGTGGCGGAAGCACACTGCACGCAAGGCCCAAGAAGGAGCACCGAGGGTCGCCCAGGGCCACCACAGGCCCGTTCTGGTGGGAGAGGAGGGGGGCCGGGGGGCCGAGTGCCCAGGGCGGCAGCGTGCAGTCCGTGAGGATGGGCAGGACCGGCATTTTGAGCAGGGCGCCGGCAGGGTCAGTCTGTGGCAGTAAGTCTGGACTCTGGGGACTGACATTAAAGGCAAGGAGACCTTCCGGGGTGACCGCTTTCACCCCGGTAACAGGGACAGGGCAGTGGGGACGAAGAGGACAGCCTGTCACTATCTAGGAAGCGCAGGAATGGACTAAATGCAGGAAATACAGAGACGGGGCCCAGCACAGCACAGGGGCAGGCGGCACTCACCGCCCACGACCAGGGGAAGCAGGCGTTGGCGTAGACGTGCGCGCTCAGGGAGAGGAGCCCCAGACGTGGAAGGGTGGCCACAGGTGGCCTCGCACAGCCCTCGGCACGCCCGCCTGGCCCGTCCGGTGCTCCTGGCCCCCTTCACCAGCTCTCTGCCCTGCGCCTCTGTGATGTGTTCCTCCCGAATCCCCCACCCACTTTGGTCCCCAAGGCTCCCCCAGGCTCGGCACCACAGCGGGCAGCTCGCTGACCCCGAGGAGGGAACAAAGCTGCAGGTAAGCCCTGCAGGTGATCAGCGGGCCAAGAGCTGCATTCCACCGCTGCCTTGTGAGGGACAGGCCAGGGCAGCCGTGAGCTCCCGGACAAGCCCTTCCCAAGCGCAGGACGCGCCACCGCAGGGTGTAGGGAAGACGGTCTGCCGGAAAGGCAGGGCGGCCAGGCTGCTTCTGCTGGGCCGCGGCCATTTCCATCTCTGAAACTGCATCTTCCCGCCCTTCAAAGCGTTAAACAGATCGCAGCTTGAACAGGGGAGGCCAGACTGAAGATTCTGGAATGAGCCAGCCCTCAGTGTAAATCCCACCTCCCCCGTTTATTTACGAGGCCGTGCGGCCTTGCACGGACTACTTGTGGTCCCCGAGGTCCTGAGCCATCATCTGTCCATGGGAATGACCGCGTCCACCTCATAAAGCCTCGGGGGAAGGGCCTGGTTCTCAGGCACTCAGCAAAGAGCTACGGAAGGCACCGGAAAGCCGGTGAAGCCCGAGGTGAGGCCACAGCTCTCCGGAGAAGCCACCCCACCCGTTCGGCGGCACTGGCTGCCAGGGAGCGCAGAGCCAGCACGGCGGCCCGGACAACCTTATCGCGGTGCCCCAGCCAGGCCCGGCCTGCGGATTAGGTGCCTCTGGCTGGCCAACCTGAACCAGCGCGCCGCGGAACTGGCCCGAATCAACGGCGACGGGCAGGACGGGAACGGAGTCCGCGCGGGGTCTCTCCGACCTCGGACAATGAAGTCTTCCCTCCTCAGCACTCGCCCAGCCGCCGCCGCCGGGGACGCCGGTGAGGCATGCAGTGAGAGATGGACTCGAAAGAAAGAACAGATGCAGCGAGGCAGGGAGAGGCAGGGAGAGGCAGGGAGAGACAAACCTTGTACTCCACGCACTTGAGCGAGCGCCGGGTCTCGTTCCGGCGACATGGGAAGGGCAGGCGGGCCTGTGGCCTTGTCCCGGCTCCAGCTGGGCTTCTCAGCAGAGGTGATGACAGGCCTGGGTGGCTTCCGTGCAGCCTCTGAAGAGCCTACACACGCTGCAGCCTAAAAAGCTTTGCAACCCACGACGTCCCGCGTGCTGGGACACGGCCGGTGGAGGGACGCACGGGGGCCCGGAGGGCGTGGCCATCTATAAGCAGCCGCGTCCCAGTGAGCAAGGAGAACGGCCCCAGGACTACAGACTCCGTCACTCCTGCCCGGAAGGGAGAGGGAGAGCAGCCCCCGTCCAAACAAATCCAACCTTAGAATGAAGGAGGGAAGGACTGAGCAGGGGACTGAGTGGCACACTGGCAGCACCCCTCCTCCGGCGGGCCCCGCCCAGGGACAGGGTCAGTGGCGCTGGGGCCGCGCCTGTGATCGTTATCTGCTGGAGGGGTGTCGCACTTGGCCCCTAGGTTTAACTCAGGGATCAAGGCCTGTGTTCTCCAAGGAAACAAGGTGATGGCCCTGAGTCCAGCCCCCAGAGAGGAGGCCCCGTGCCATCTCAGGGTCCCTAACAGCTCCAAAAAGGGAGGAGGGCCTAAACACGGGAGCGCCTGGCGCCCTCCCACCGGGAAGAAAGATTCTAATGAATTCCAGGCTCTTAGCCAAAACCTGAAACAGGGCTTCTCAAATGGAGGCCTATGAAGCACCCACATCAGAAGCACCCCGTGTGCTCCCTGACGTGCTGAAGCTGCGGGCCCCGCCCAGACGAAGGCCCCTCCCCCCCGGGGAAATCTGTACTTGTCACCTTGGGGGACAACGAGGCCGTGCACCCACCGATGCCAACGGCACCTCCCCCAGTCCTGACAGGCCACGTGCCTAGGCATCACCACGTGTCCTCTGGAGGACAAGATCACCCCCGTCACAAGCCACCGGTCTCTAGGGACAGAGATAGGAGCCTTCAAAACTCATTTCTGAGAAACAGAATCACGAACGATCTCAGTAAAGGGGAAAGGGACTGACGCTGTCCTCAGGCGAACGCACCTGAGTCACTACACGTCCCCTGCTGTCCCCCGAGAGCTGTGAGCCGTGGGGCCACGGCGCCTGGCAGGGCAGGGAGGGCGCAGGGCCCACTGGGAACCCCGAGGAAGGGCCCGGCCTGTAAGAACAAGGCCAGGGAGGCTGAGGCCCAGGCGAGCTGCGCCGTTCGGAAAATGCTCAGGACAGAAAAAGGGCTTTTAAAATTGGATCGGGAGCGATAGGAACAGGAAGGCCCATATTGGGGTGAAAGGTGTTCAGTTAACAGATGACGGAGAGAAAGAACTATAAACTCCCACTTTCTATCAAGGAGAACAATCTTCAGGCTGAAAAGGGTGAATCAAACACTGATATGAGGGAATTGAAACGCGAGACGGGGACGAGACTGTGAGAACATCCAGTCACACTAAATGAATTCAAATCTCCTGATCCAGATGAATCACATCTCGGCTCTGAATTAACTTACAGAAGAGACATGCTCGCTGCTGGCAATCTCGGAACTCAGAGAAAATGAGAAGAGGCCCAAGACGAGACAATGTCCAATTTAGCAAAGGGGAGAAAAGGTGGATTTTTGCAAACTACCGATTGGTGAGCCAGACGCAGATCCCTGAGAGAAGTCTACGGCCTGAGTGCCCAGAGACGGACGTGGTGGCCACCAGAAGGAAGCCCAGGCTGGTGGAAACAAGCCATCCAGACACACTTCCACACTCGCGTCGTAAAGCCATGGGGGGCACTGCCTAGAATGACGGGGACACCGCCCGGAGTGACGGGGACACCGCACAGCCAGTGAGATTCTGTCCCATGCTGCACCCGTGGGAGGACCCAGGAGCAGAAGGGACCTGGAGTAGCATCCCACTCCGGAAAGCTAGAGCGTGAGGACAGACGGCTGACCACAGAGTGTGGCATCTTCCAACTCAGCATCATTATCTGTGACTAAAGGCAGGAGTGTCAGTGTACTGATCACATCTGCTGACGACATGAAGTTCGGAGGGTGACGCAGTATGTTGTATGGGTGAGAGGATAAACACACATCTCAAAAGCTAAGAAAGGCCCCGTCCACTCCAATTAGATGAAAATTAACAGGGACAGGGTCGAGGTCTTGGTCCTGGGTCCCAAACCACCGGCCACCTGCATGCAGAACAAGGTGGTGTGGCTTCCCAGCAGCACACACAGACCCAAGGGAGCCGAGCCCAGGGAGCCAAGCCCAAGGGAGGTGAGCCTAAGGGAGGTGAGCCCAAGGCAGCACAGGCGGCGTCCCAGGGGAACACCCCCGGGCGATGGCACCGCCCCATCCCTCCCCCCCCCCCCCCCCCCCCCCCCCCCGTGCCCGCTGGCTCCAGTTCCGGGGCCCGCAGGGGCAGGGCAGGCTGAAACCTACCAGAAGGAGAGCCGCTGGACCTTCCCCCCCCCGCCGCCCCAGGAGGAAAGCCTGAGAACCGGGTGACAGTTCACTGAGGCGGGGGGACTGGCCCTCACCGCCCTGGCGCACACGGCCAGCTCCACCACACTGCTGCTCCGGCTCGTGGCCTCGGCACACCCGGACGCCGGACACACTCCA
Source organism: Hyaena hyaena (assembly GCF_003009895.1). NCBI lineage: Eukaryota > Metazoa > Chordata > Mammalia > Carnivora > Hyaenidae > Hyaena > Hyaena hyaena. Next base: position 91,807 of record NW_024081400.1, read on the forward strand.
GGGTAGTGCACAGCCACAGCTGTCCACCAACGGCACGGACCGTCGGAGGAGGGGGGAGCACGGCGAGCACCCGCACGCGCCGTGACAGGCATGGTCACGTGTCGTCCGAGGCAGTCCTCAGCCGCAACCCAACAGGCTGCGGCTACAAACGGGACGAAGAGGAACCCGGGCTGGCGAGAGTGAACCCATTTGCCTCCGGGCGCACAGTCAGCAAGAGCTGAGGTGAGGAGTCAGACCCGGGGGTGAGCCCTGATCCTGCGTTTTGCCAACGTGCAACGTCCAGCCCGAGGCCACCTAACCATCAGTTGAGGAGACAACGGAAAACATCTCGCATCAAGTAAGAGCCCTTCAGGCCGGGCCTCGGCAGCGATGACCGTGCCAAAACAGGCTTTCTTGCAGCAATGAGCACCATCCCTTAGTTAGCAGTAAAACAATGCACCCATCCAAATGGCCAATTTTTTGCCCATCAAACTCACAAACTTGAAAACTATTGACAATGGGGAAGGGAGAGCTTTTAAGTTTACCACCTAATAGGAAAATCAAAAAATTCTATGAAGAAGCAGTTCTCAAAAAGAGAAATATGAGGTCAACAAACGGGGCGCCTGGGTGGCTCAGTCGGTTGAGCGTCCGACTTCAGCTCAGGTCATGATCTCACGGTTGGTGGGTTCGGGCCCCACGTCGGGCTCTGTGCTGACAGCTCAGAGCCTGGATCCCGCTTCAGATTCTGTGGCTCCCTCTTTCTCTGCCCGTCCCCCATTCATGCTCTGTTTCTCTCAAAAATAAACTTAAAAAAGTTTTTTTTTTAAAAGAGGCCAACAAGCTTATGAAAAGAGGCTCGGCCATATTCATAATTAAAGAAATAGAAAAATTTAGGCTGATAAAGGGCTGTGATGGTAGAGATGTGTGTGGAGGGGGGAGGGGAGATTCTCAAACCATTTTGTGGGTATATATTTCTGAAGGGAAATTTGGATGCCTCCGTTAAAATAATTGTGAAAGTCTGAACCCTAAATGTCCACCTAACAGGAAGATGGGATCATAGATAATGCTGATCCCACAACGTTGCTGAAAGGCGGGGATGCCGCCGCCACCACGCGCTGCTGATGGAAGCGGGAGCTGTGACGGGCTCCATGGCACCATGGCCATCTGGGGGGGCGGAGCCCCAAGCCTGAAGGACGGACACCATCTATGGCCCAGGACCTGCAATTCGACATAGAAATGTTTTCCCCTAAGAAAATAACTGGCTCCAGGCAGCTGTGGAGATGGTCAGAGAACACCGTCCCCGTGTTATCAGCCGAAGGCGACGTGACAGTGCAGTGATGGGAAACAGCAGATGACGGAGGAGTAGACTGTGGCACATTCGTAAGAAGAAGTAGTACGCAACTAAGTGTCGATGAACTAGATTTGATGTTGAAAAATGGTTCCTAATGGATGGAGTTTTAAAATGCTACCAATCAGCATTCCGGTTGTGTTCCTGTTTTTGCAGACACAACTGATCCCCGAACCGCGAAAGGGTGAAGGGTAGTGATGCCCCCCTCCTCTGCAGAGTTGATTTGACTACCCCAAAACTTAACTGCTAAGAGCGTTACTGATAACAGTCGATTAGCACACATTTTATATGTTCTAAGGCAGCATATGTTGCATCCTTACAGTAGCGTAAGCTACTGAAAAGAAAATATTAAGAAAAGCGTAAGGAAAATACGTTTACAGTCCTATACACTAAAAAATCTGTGTGCTAAGTGAACGCGTGCAGTTCAAAGCCATATTGCTCGAGGGCTGACTGTACCCCAACATGACCAATATCGCCGTAAGAGAAACCGCTGTGGGCAGTGTCCACCAAGACGCTAACAGGGGTTACCTCTCTGCAGGGGCAGCGGCTGATGTGGCAAATTTAGCTTTGTTCTTTGGGCTCACCTGACATTTTTGGTTTCTCGACCATGAACAGGTGCTACTTAAGAAACAAGCGTGAGCAGTCTTGTAAAAGATAAGGCTCCCCAGGGGCGCCTGGGTGGCTTAGTCGGTTAAGTGTCCGACTTTCGCTTAGGTCATGATCTCGGGGTTCGTGGGTTCGATCCCCGCGTCGGGCTCTGTGCTGACTGCCAGCTCAGAGCCTGGAGCCTGTTTCAGAGTCTGTGACTCCCTCTCTCTCTGACCCTCCCCTGCTCACGCTGTCTCTCTTTCTCTCTCCTAGAAATAAATAAAGCATTAAAAAAAAAAAAAAAAAAGATAAGGCTCCCCACAGCTGGACTGGCTCCAAGCAGATGACCGGGGCACTCCCATGATGCAACACAGCAAGGCAGAGTGTTCTGGCTCCCCTGCTGGCACCAAGCACCAAGCAGTTCTGCTCTGAGGACCACGGCCTCCTACCTCCAGGCCCCCAGCCCAAAGCACTGCAGACTGCTCCGGGCTGTCACCTCTCCTGACTGCTGAGCCACCGTGTCACACATCTATGTCCATCAGGCGCTGAGCTTGCTCTGGGGACAAAACGGTACGTCAGCTTAGGTGGCAGCCCTGCACAGAAGGAGCAGCACGCAAGGGTCAGGGAGGGCCCCCTGGGCGACCCGAGTGTCAGGGGAGAGGCCACGCGGCCGGAGAGCATGCCGGGTGCACACACAGCCAAGTCCCAGACCACAGAGGCCTGCAGGCCGAGCTGAGGGGGCCCAGCCTCCTTGCGAACGCATCAGGGAGTCGCTGGCAGACGTCAGAAACGGGCCTCCTGCAACAAGGAGACTCCAGATCATAGGTAAGCGTCTGACACAAAGGACACTGTGGGGAGGTGACGGTTTCAGTTCAAGAGAGAGATTGGCCAGGGGCCGCCACTGTGGCGGGGAGACAAAAGAACGGGAGCTCCGAGTTCAGTACCCAGGACAGGCTTGGTCGCCAGCGCAGTGGGACGGCAGAGCACCAGCGGGCGACACCAAAGGGCAAGCTCACGTTCTGCTTGCAGCATCCCGCCGCCCCCACGGCCAAGGGCTGCGGGCAAGGCCAGCCAGAGGGAGCTGACCGAAGCTGGTAAGGGAAGAGCCGGGAAGGAAAGGAAAGGGAGACGCCATGTGCCTATTTAATTAAAATTATTTGTTTAATGGGTCTTTTCCAGCAGGGATAGGTGGCAGCCTGCACACACGATGGACAGGCATTTGTGGCTCTTCAAGCCGTAAGGACCTATTTAGGAGACGAAATGCGTTGCGGGAAAAACAACAGACGATAATGCGGCGCAGGAAGTGCGGCATGTTAATGCAGCTGCTGCAGCAACGGCGCAGAAACCACTTCGAGAGGAGAGACCGACTGAGCCCAAGCTTAAAAGGACCCTAGCAACGCTAATGGGGGCAGTGACATAAACCCACGGCCGCGAACAGCGACTAAGCCCCTGAGGTTAGCCCTTCTTCCCGCGTGATCGTTTCGCCCCTCCTAACGAGGTATGCAGTTGGCTCTTCCACTGCAGACCAGGTTCAACACCACGAAGGAGAAAGATGGGAGTACAAACCTGGAGTTTTTGCAACAAATCGCTGGCATAAAAAAGGGGGTAATGGGGCACCTGGGGGGCTCAGTCAGTTAAGTGTCTAACTTCGGCTCAGGTCGTGATCTCACAATTCGTAGGTTCGAGCCCCGCGTCGGGCTCTGTGCTGACAGCTCAGAGCCTGGAGCCTGTTTCAGATTCTGTGTCTCCCTCTCTCTGCCCCTCCCCTGCTCACACTGCCTCTCTGTCTCAGAAATAAAGAAAACATTAAAAAAAGTGGGGGTAGTGTCTCTTTTGTGTGACAAAAGACTTAGAAGCCTAAGAACCAATAAGGTGTAAGGAGGGAACTCTTGGCGGACCCTGACTTATACTAGCAACAAACACAAACAAAAACCCTGAGAAAAGGATATTTTTGAGGCAACCAGGGAAATCAGTGTTAATTCTCCGAGGCGAGCGGACAATATTGTAGTTATAGAAGAAAACGTCCATATTTTTCAAAGATGCGTACTGAAGCCTGTAGAGGGAAATATCACGGTCACCGGGATTTGCTTCAAAGCAAGGAAAACAAGAAAAAAGAAGTAAATATGAGCAAATGTGGCAAAATTGTTAAGTTCGGGGGACAGGAACAGAGAGGTTCACTGTACTATAAGAGTACTATTCACTGTTCTGCTTAGTGAAAATTCCATCGTGGGTCATTTTTATAGTCAAACGGTACTCTGGGCAGCTGACCAGCGTGGCCGACTGATGAACACTGATCCCCGTCTGCGCCCGTGGACAGCAGGCCGACTGCTGTGACCCCAAACCAGTCACGGGACAGCTACGGCCAATTTCAAAGCTTGTGTCTTTACCTATAAAATGGGCACGCTACCAGTCCCTGCCCCGTGGGACTGCCCTGCGGATGTGATGGATTAGCGTGTGACGCGCCTGGGACCCGCCTTGCACTCAGACGGCAAGGGTTCACATGAGACCCGTGTCAGGTTATTGCTCAGCTCACTGGGTCACTGAGCAGGTCAAAGGAGGCAACTCAGGTAACGTGCTCAGCCAGCGCTCTGCATGTGGGGGACACGCAGCAAATGGTGGCTCGGAAAGCCGGCTTCGGGGACCGAAAGCCACTTTGTTAGCAGTGCTCCGTCAATTCACGGGATTCTCAAAACTCCCCTAGAGGTTAGTACTCTTCCCGTTTCATGAATGCGGACTCAGGAAGACCTGGCTAACTCTTGAACCCAGAGCTGAATGGCTGTGAAACCCGGTTCCGTCCCGTCAGCTCTCTGAGCTTCCTCGCTTCCATCTGGGATCAACCCCCCCCCCGCCCCCACCAAACCCAAGTGACCTCAGTGAGACACTGTCCCCGGGCAAAGGAGCTGAGAACCCGCTCTGCAGGGCCCCCCGCACAGACGTCTATGTCAGGGAAGGCAGCCCCAAGGCCCAGGAAGGCCATGGCCCCTCTGCGCGCGTGTCCACAGGCGTAGTCTCTGCTCCCTCCTCAGCCCACAGGTTAGTGTGCGGTAAGAGGGACTTGCTGCAAAGAGGAGACTGTGGGGGAGAGAAACAGGCCCTCAGCAATGCACAGGGCCGACGCGGGGAATGTGGGACGCGGCGGCAGTGTGGCGGCCGCGGTGGGCGGGGCGGCGGACGTGGTGGCCGCAGCAGGGGTGATGGTGCCGGTGATGATGGTGGTAGCAGAACCCAAGACTGAACAGCATCGACCCCCAGAGCCCGGGATCGCGCCCCACTCTCCCCCAGTGGTGGAAAACTAAGACTAATGGACAGTGTTTCCAGGAACCCAAACCAACACAATGTGGCTGCACTACTAATCAGCTCTGTGTCCTCTGGGCAACGATGCGAGCACCAGCAGTTACGTTACCAGACCTGGCCGGTCAGCAGTAATGGCAGGTACCGTTTACGGTACAACGCACTACAATGGACCAAGTTCTCTGTCATGTCCCTTATTACCTTGAAAATGTAACTGCTTACTGTCCCCATTGTAAAGATGAAGACCCCCAGGGCTCAAGGGCTTACGGGAGCTAGTCATACCTACAAAGCCAGTAGGTGGTGAAACTGTAATTCAAACCCAGGTCCCTCCGGATCGAACACCCAGTGCTTACAGGCACACCAAGGGATTCTCAAACCACGGAGCTGCCTTGGGGACCTTTTCTTATCTGTGAAAATAATTGGACTGGATCAATGGTTCTCAGTTTCTTTGTCTCCTCTTCAAAGGACCTGGGTCCCACCAGCACAGGTATAAAAAGCCCGTTCTTGCTTAGAAACGCTGTCCTAAATCTCCAGGCAGTAGGTTCTTTCACGTATCATTTCCAGCACGCTGTTGAGAACACACAAAATGGCCATTTTCATGCTGGTACCATTACCAGAAAGCGGCGCTAGCTGGGTAACCAGCATGCAGGTATTTTTTAGCCACCTGGGGCAGAACTTCTGGACGCATCAATCTTCAAAAGCCCTCTGGGCCCAGCGCAGTCAGCTCCGCGGGTAAAGGGCTGCTCTCCACAATGACCAGGGGGCTGGGCGCCTTCCCCACACGGGCCGATTTCTTGCCGCACTGTTTGCAGGTCACTGTTACCTGTTCCCTCCTCCGCATCCCCAGTGACTGGCAGCTTCTCTGCGCGTGGATGTCACACGGGGAGCACCTGGCGGGCCTCAGTCTTGCCTCCTAAGTGCTGCGCCCTTCTCTGACTCTCTGATGCTGAGGTAGAGGCTGACACGAAGCAAGCCTCCCCACATTCCAGAGAAGTGCCCGCTGGCCTCTCGGAGAGCTAGGCAGTCAAGAGCTCTCCCAACAAGACGCACTGCTCGCTCACCACGCGGCTGGCAGTCCCTCCACCCCGGAGTCACGGGGCCACTCCTCTGAGAACACGGAGGGGAGGCAGCCCTTCCCGCCACACGCCCTCCAACCCCCTTTGGGACCCGGCTTCCCCCGCACCCCTCAGGGACACGCTCTGAATTCTCCTCCTCCCAGAAGTGTGATGGAGTCACTGACTCTCAAACCACCCATGTTGTCTTTGAGGAAACTTCTTGGAAGCGTGGCCTACACCTGTTTCCTGCACTTCCTGCATCCACCACGGCCCCTACCCCACGGGGAGCGCAGCTTCAGTTCCCACGGCAACGCCCGGAAAGGCACATTCTGCATAACTCACGAGTCCTTCACAATGCGATCCGCAGGCCCCGCCTCCAGCCCTCCCTGGCCCACAGCATCTGGCACCATTGACCACACTCTCTGGAACTTTTCTTCCAAGCTGATGTGAGAGGCTGCCTGGCATGGTGGGAACAGCAGAGACTTCAGCGCTCTGACTCCATCCATCAGCTACATGGCTTCTGACAGCTCATTTAACCTGATTCCCAGTTTCTTCATTTATAAAATGTATAATATAATCCACCTTGCAGGGTTGCTGCGAGGATTAGCGATAATTTATGTAAGAGAGCCTGGCACAGAGCAGATGCTCATGACATCGCGGTGGCCGTCATCTTGTGGGACACAGAACTCCACGTCTGACACCTTCAATCATCCGCTGCCCCTCTCCACTTCGCATGTGCAGGTCTAGAATTAAACTCACGACCTTCCCCAAGCGTCCTGGCTCACTTGAATTTCTTCTCTTTCTCTTAATGGCACCATTACTCTTCCGGACATTCAAGCTCAAGTCTTTCTCCAGCGACAGCTCTTCAGGAACTCCCAGTGCTGTCCTAGTGGAAGGCCACACCGTGAGCCACTCATCCGGGGTCCTTCATGATGTGACCCTAACCTCTTTGAACAGTTTTCCTGCCCACTGCCCACCGTCATGTGGCCTCCGTCCAGAGCCCCACCCTCTTCATGCCCCGCCCTGCGGCTGCCCACTCCATTCGGCTCATTCTCCAAACACAGCTTCCGCCCAGAAGCCCGGCCCAGACCCTGCACCGCGTCCCCGTTTCCTGCCTGCGCATACACACTTTCCTCGCGTTCTTGCTGCAAACATCCGCTAGGCACCCCTTCCATGCCAAACGCTGCATCCCCGGCCCTTGGGGATGAGTCAACCCTGATGAATCAGACCAGTGAGGGATTTGCTTCTGGACCTTCACAGTCTAGAAGTGGAAACAGCCACGAGACGGCGTGGCAAGTGCTAGAAAACACGTGGACGCAGGGCCTAGGAACGTGCGGCGGGTAGGGGGGAGGCCTGCCCTCCTCCGCTGCATCGGACTTTGTATGAAGTAGAAGTACTAGCAGAAAGGTGCAAAACCTCCCAGCACAGCCTGATAAATTCGCACAGTCGAACCCCCCTGCGAACCAGCACCCACATCAAGGAAGGGAGCTTTACCCCACTGCACAAGCCCCCCACATGGCCTCTTCCTCACCACTCCCCCCAAAGGGAACCAAGTGCCTGCCTCCGGACACCAGACGAGTTCCGCGGTGATCGAACTCCACGTAACAGGTCCGCCCAACATCTTCGTGCTCCCGGGGTGGCCCCTCTGAGTCGTGTCTGGCTGAGGCTCACCAGCGTCGCGGCCGTGGCCACAGCATGCTGGGTCACAGGCCTGCCCGGGCTCCCGCTGCGACGACCACTGCGACTGACCTGTCCCCCTGGTGACAGCCTGGAGTGATCGTGGAGGACTCTGCCATGATCGTTCTACAGTTTTTGCTTGGTTTTTCGTGGAACCCGTGGACACGCTTCCGTGGGGCACAGGACTGCCAGGTGCCAGGGTGTGCCTGTGTTCAGCTTTAGCGGACGATGGATGAGAGCTTTCCAAGGTGGCTTCGCCAGCGAACGGCGCTGCCAGTCGCGGGAGGGCTTGGGTCACCCGCAGCCCGGCCAGCACGCGCTCCCGTGTCAGCCGTGCTGAGTGTGCCTCGTGGCCATAACTGCGTTTCCTCGACACGTGTGAGGCCGGGCCTTTTCCACATGTCCCCGACCAGGACATGCCACGTAAAGCAGCAGAATTCTCCATACTTAACTCCTCTTCCTCTTGCACCCTAGAGCAGCTCCCATTTTCCTGAACAGACCCCGACACCCCCGGGGACCCCAGGCAGGGGGCTGTTTAGTGCTGTCACGGAGAGAGCCGCCGGCTTGGCAGGATCACGGGGTAGCGGCTCCTTATGAAAAGAAAGCCAGAGAAGGGACATGGGTGTGCCCGGCGGGAGCAGGATCGGAGACCTACATCCTGGGGGAAGGGCCTGGACGCGGGGAGCACACTCCCATTCTGCAGGTCTGGCCTCTCTCCCTGCCTCCGGCTGCGAAGCTGGACCCCCAGACGCCCTCCCCACCCGGCAGGCCTGGTCGCGGGAGGCCGGCTCTCGGCACCCTCCCGTGTGCGGCCCCCGTCCTCCGCGTGTCCCTCCCTCCCGAGCCGTGCCCGCCGTGATGTCGTGAGGTGGGAGCGACAGCCTCCAGGGCCGGCCCTGGACGCTTCGCAGAACTCAACAAATGTGGGATTAACGGACGGCTGCGCATTTACTAAAGAGGAGACAAGGGACAGAAACGACGTGAAAGAGAATGGGACACTTGGAACGTCAGACACCCGTACGCAGATGACCGCTCGACCTCCAAACAACCGGCAGGTTGGCCTTAAAATTCCCGTTTCGAAGGTAAGAAAGCTGAGGCTGTAGAACTTAAATCGCTTGCTCAGAGTCAGAAGGCTGGTGAGTTCCTGAGGTGGAAGGAGGACTCCGTCACCAGCTTGCTCCCCACTCACCGGCGCCTGGCCCCGTGGCAGAGGGCAGGGGACGCACCTGCGGCCAGCCAGGGCCATCAGCTCAGTGGCCGTCAGGTCTCCTTCAGAGCCACCCGCATGCAGACTTCCACCAGAAGACAGCAGACGGGCTGGGTCTCACGGGACCCAGGTCACCCTTAGCCCCGAGGTAAGTGAAACCAGGTGGAGCACAGGTGAAGCCCACAGCCAGCACCATTTCCCACCGGAAACCAGACGGGCAGCTGAGCAAAGGCTCCGGGAGGCCGGACAAGGTGGCAGCAGGTTCAGCAGCGCAACTAGAGGTGGTGGACGGCTTCACCTTCCTGGACATGGAAAATGGCCCTCCTGACACTGTCGGGCACGTGGGAGACACCCAGGCATGAGCAGCACGTGGTCTCCATGCTGCTTTGCACAGAGCCTCGCCTACTCCTCTGCCTAGGGAAGGACAGACAGGGGCCGTGGTGGGCATCGGAGAAGAGCCCAGTGAAGCCCAGGAAGGAGACTTCTGCACCCCAGAGAGCAGCCCAGCGTCGATGATAAAATCAACCTCGGGACGCCTGGATGGCTCAGTCGGTTAAGCATCCAACTTCGGCTCAGGTCATGATCTCCCAGTTCGTGGGTTCGAGCCCTGCATTGGGCTCTGTGCTGACAGCTCAGAGCCTGGAGCCTGTTTCGGATTCTGTGTCTCCCTCTCTCTGACCCTCCCCTGCTCACACTGTCTCTCTCTCAGAAATTAAAAAAAAAAAAAAAAAAAATCCAGATCCGAAGCAGGAAGACTCGGAAGAGAACCAACACCATGGTGCGCTAGAGAGAGGCACCCAGCATATGCCAGCACCTTTCAGACGTTACCCCCTCTAACGCTGCCATCAACAGCCAGAGGGAGGCGTCACTACCTCCATCCTACACATGAAGAGACTGGGATGCGAGGAGGCACAGTGTGACTGCGCAGGGCAGTGACACAGAGCTGCGGGGGGGGCCCAGGCCCACGGTGAGGGCACATGGCCCACTTCCCCACTGTGTGTGAACACCGCGTCCAGGGCGGGCCTCCAGGTGCCCCCGAGGCCCCCACCAGACCCCTGCACCCCCAGCGGCTCACTGCTCTCCGTGATGAAAGGAAAAAACACTCCTCACTTAGATCCCACAGTGTGGGCGTGAGGAACAATTACTCAGAAAGATTAGAAAGCATAGGAGCCCTACAAAATAGGATTTCCACACTCAAGAATAATCGTCTAGGGAATAAATACTGCACTACAAAGGGGTCGGGACGTCCCATCCTCCTTGAAAAGGAGTCTGGATTCGGGGCAGGATTTCCCTACTTGCCAGTCACAACGGGCCAGCACTAGAGAACGGGGTCCTGCAGGCGAAGGGGCAGCAGGCTTCCGGCCGAGAGGCCGGCGGACACAGCACGAACCCGCCCCACGAGCCCGGGGCCTCTGTGTCCCCCCCATCCCAACCTCCTCTGGCCCTGGACCACGCTCCCAACAATGCTGGGTGGTCGAGGGTGAGTCAGCAGCTGCTCCAAGCTTCCCCCCTGAACAGGTTTCCACCGTCAATTTCTAAACTTAAGAGGAAATGGGAAAAGAAAAGAAAGAAGCCTGCTGATTGGAAGGCCCTTGAGCTGTGTGTGCAGAAGCTGAAAATGTCAAGGTCTGAGAGTATTCGACAAATGAAAGCAGAATTATATAAAAGCAACAGCTAATAAAAAAGATTGTCGGATGCTGAGTTCTTCATCTTCCCAGCCATTACGGGAATAAAATTATCCACGGAGAAGATGGGAAGCCTTTCTCAAGAGGGGTACAATTAAGCCCTAGGATCGGGCCTCTTTGCTCCCCCTTCTCCGGCGCCCCTCTTCCACCTCCAGCCAAATCTCTAGTTCCCGGGGCACGGGAGGTGCTTTCCTCTTGTACAGTAGCACCAGCAAAATGCTAGTGTTTAAGAGTCAGACGGGTGATCATGTTTTTGCACCTCCTTCTGGAAGCATCTGATAACTTCGCAATCGTGCAGGAAAACCTCATATTAGAAAGAGCCCCCATCTGCGTAAGTACCGAGTCTGAACTGCAGGAGGAGTGGGGAAGAACAGACGAGGAGGAAGGGAGCGTCCAGGATTTACTTCCCTTTCGGGGGCAGAGACGGGGCTGAGGGCGGGGAACCCGGGGGGGATGGGAAGGGAAGGGAGAGCGTCACGGGGAAAGCAGATGGGAGACAGAGGCGGCCGCCCTGCAGCCCCAGCAGACACGCGCACGTTTCCAGGAGCCGAACCCTGAGGGGGAAACGCGAGCGGAGCGGCACACATCACACAAACAGTCGGCGCTCACGGACGTCCGGCCGACGGTGATCATCAGAGCCGCGGCAGGACCCCCAGTCACAGCGCTGGTCGGCACAGCTACCGCCCACGCTGGGCCGGCTGTCCAGGAAGCCTCCGCTGGTCCTCGGGGCCGCGTCACAATTCCCGCCACCCCTTCGCTCCCTGCAGGGGTGACAGGGGCGTCCTGCCCCCACGGGGCCGCGCCTCTGCCAGCCCCGGGGTGCCACCCACAGGAGAAAAGCCCGACGGAAATCAAGCCCCTCCAGCAAACTGTCAGTTTCAAAGCTCCAAACCGTGACCAACGATTCTCGAAGATCTGCCTACAGTGAGCTGACGGCTCAGGTCGCCCGGCGCGCTGTCTCCGGCAGGAGGAAGAATATCGTGTTTAAACCTCCCAACCAGCTCCCTGCCATGATTTAAGCCGTTCGAAAAATCTGTCCTGATCAACTAATTAAGCCCCCCCTACACACACACAAAAGTAAGCACGTTACCAAATGAATTTTCAAGAGTCGCTGGAGGCTTTAGCAACAAACAGAGGAATGATGAGGTCTTTGAATCTCGCTCATTTCAAAGGCTTATCCCCAGAAAAGTGGGGAGCATGTAGTCAGGGTGCACTCTGATCTCCCCGACTCCCAGGAGAAAATCAATATTACAACTTTAATATATTTGTACAGCACGGCTTCACGGTATTATTCTTTTTATCCAGTGCAGCTTAACTCGAGTGAGAGAGGTAGGCTGGGGCCCAGCACCGCCCTGTGGCAGGAGAGAGGTTTTTCTGGAGCTGAACGACGGCGCGGCCGGCCGCATTCACCAAACGCGGGCCGATTAAACACCGCTGGTCTCTGTGAATGCACCTTGCAGAAGGGCTGGGGGTGAGGGAGCGCGTGTCAGCAGCGGCGCCAGTCACGGGGGGGCGAGTGATCCCCTGGGCCTCCCAGGACCTGGCTCCCAAAGGCGGCTGCCGTGGGCCTTACCTTCTTCTCGATGCGTCCCAGCTGCTCCCTGTAGAAGGCGTCCCGCCGCCTCAGCTCTGCCTCCCGGCTCTCCAGCTCCCTGGCCTGGTTGGAAGAGAACAAAGCCCACGTTAGCCGGCGGCAGCCGGGCTGAGCCGTGGGGAGAAGCCAAGGGGGCAAGCAGCGGCGATGGGGACTTGAAAACCTGCGCTTCGCTGGACCGCTGACACCCCCCGTGCTGGGTTTCCTCCCGGGACTTCAGGGTGGGCGCTGCTCCGGCCCTTCCAGAGGACAAGCACTAACATGTACTGAGTGCCGACTATGTGCCGGCTGCCAGTCCAAGTGCTTCCCCCAGACCCTCCCCTGGGGCCCCCACAGCACCTCTAAACGGGAGGCTGAGTTGCTACGCTGCCCCTGGAGGTGAATACATGAAGGGCCTAAGTGACTGTCCCAGCCCACAGCTCTGAGGCAGGACCTGGGATTTGAGCCCCGGCAGGTAGACGCCTGACCGCAAGCAGCGCTGCCTCAAGGCCACATAGCCTGGAAGGGCCAGGGCTGTGCCCTGGCCACCGAGTTCTCACCGCCGGCACCAGACCACGCCACTGACTCGCACACGAGCTCTCGGAGGCGGGGTGCCAGAGCACCCCTCTTCTGGCGAGGCCAACGCCCTGCTTCGGGGCTCAGGGTCTGAAAGGTGAGCAGTATCAGGAGCCCGGGGCCCTAGAGCCGGAGAGGACGGCTGCTCCCTCCACCACCTGAGGCGGAACATAGAACTGCCGGTGCACATGGCCGAGGACCCTCCCTCGAGGTCACAGCGCAGGAGCCGCCGACCGGGGGCTGAACCCGCCCCACTCTTGGCCAGCTGGGTGGTCCAGTTCGAGCTCCCTCGGGTGCAATACGTAAATCTGCAACACAAGTGCCTGTCCCACGGGACCGTGGCGACGGTCAGAGGAAGCCCTCAGAGCCGTGGGCAGGGCCACAGCAGGCCTCCACCAAGGGACACCTGCATCACGGCCATCTCCTCCTGCCGGGGACAGCCAGGGCCGTGTCGCCTCTCAGGGCGTCTGCGGCACGAGGCCCCACAGCCTGCCCCACCCGAGATCCGAGAACCCCAAAGGGCTGGCTCGCGCTCGGGCTATGTGCCCCATGTAAGGGACCCAGTGCGCTCCAGCACCCTCGGGCTCCTGGGCCACTTAATCACCACGACCCCGAGAGCACACAGCCGGTCAACGACAGAGGAAACCACGGACCTGAGGCGGCGGTGACTCCGCATCCTGAGCTGCTTCCTGCAAACCATGCTGTGGCATCAGCGCATGGGTGTGAACTGTGCAAAAGCACCGACCGGGACCATTTCCTCGGCAAGCTTCTCCCAGACGTGAGAACGTTCTAAAGCCCAGCAGGGGGTCAGCAACGTGGAGCTGACCACAGGGCAGCGACAGCAGCTGAGCAAAGGTCCCGGTTTGGAGGACCTGGCCGCGCCCCGGGGAATGCCGGCTGGCTTGGCGTGGCGACGGGCTCAGCCCTGAGAGTCGCACTGCACCGCGGGCTCCGCCACTGAGTGGCCCACAAGCTGGAGCATTTGCGATCCTTTCCTTGGGTATGTCCCCCTCACCTGGAGGTGGAGAACAGAGTAGAAGCTTGGCTCCTGAGGCTGCTGGGGAATAACTGAAATACCAAGGCTTCTGGAATGCGTGTGGAATGCCAACACTTCAGAGAAGCTAAATACAAACAGTGAAGACTGAATGCTGAGGATTTCTCGCAGATTTCTCAAAGCCCGACGCTGAGGCGGGGTCCCAGGAACCCCGCACGATGAAGCGGTGCTGGGCCACCGCAGCCCCCGGGGCCCAGAGCATCGGCTGGCCGGGTACAGCCAGAAAAGCTGGCGTGACACAATGAAGCAGCCAGTACGGGAGTATCTCCCGGGGCCCCCAACAGTCCCTGCCAGCCTGGAGGACACCCGAAAGCAAACTGCCACAGGCTCTTCTGCCGCCATTCACTTACGGGGCGGGGGGGGGAAGGGGGCCCGCGGGGGGGCAGGCAGGTGGGGGGGCGGGCAGGCGGGGCTGCCCCTGCAGGTGTCTGTCGACCCTCCCTCCCACCCACACCTCAGGATGCCTCCTCTGGGCAGCGGCTCTAGAACACTCAGCTCTGGCTCCTGGGCCTGGACCAGACGGATATCTAGGTCGGATGTGGGATGCAGGGCTAAGGCTCCAGGCAAAGCTCCCCAACATGGAGGCCTCCTCGGGCCACAGAGTGACCGGTCACACACGTGAGGAGCCACTGAGGACACAGAGGTCTCCTTTCATGGCCATGTCAATCTGCAGCACCGCGAAGCTGATGCCGAGTGAGGAAGGGACTAACTGCTCAGAGAGCCAGCAGTCTGTCTGCCCCGCTGGAATGGAGGCTCAGCGAGAGGAAGGGCCTTCCTGGTCCAAAGCCTTGGCCTCCACCACCGGGAGCCAGCAACGTGGCTAGCTCACTTCCTCCACCCCGTCCTGGGATTTATAAGGACAATGGACAGGAGGAGGTGACATGTGAAAAGGGCTGCGGAAAACACACGCGGTACAAACGCCGGGCTGTCAGTGCCTGGCCCGGGGCAGGGACCCACTTGGCTTTGATGAATGAAGGAGGGAGTCAGACACTGGTCGCTGTCCATGGCTGCTTCCAGCCGACGCGTGCCTCCCAGCACTCACGAGAGGCCGTGCCGCAGGCCCCTCGCAGCATGGCCGTGGAATTGAGGAGGCCCGGGCAGGTTTCAGTGACTGATCCGGTAATTTATCAGAACATTATTGAGTGCCTACCATGTGACAGACACTATCGCAAAGGGGTTGTGGATGCAAAAGGGAAATGAGAGTCTCTGTTCTCATGAAGCTTAGATCCCAGTGGGAGAGACAAATGTGTGCACAGAGAAATGAGATAATTTTAGAGAGAGAAATATGCTGGGGAGGCCACAGGCAGAGTAACTTGTGGGGTAGCGGGTTGTGATTTTCTCTAAGGAGATTTCCAAGCCTGTCTTCTCAGAAAAAAATACTGAGTAAAGTACGCGGTCTCCAATACAAAGGCAAAATATCACCATTATGAAGATCTACTTGGTGGATTACAGGCTTTGAATGGGGAATTGAAAAGAATCTTCAGTGATTTAGTCAAGGACTTCCTCCAGTCAAGAGAGTGCAGTGAGTTCACACTTTGATGCATCTTCCCTGCTCTAAACACATAGTAAGAACAGATCAAATATAAGAATAGGAGACCAAAAAGGCACGGCCAGGTTCAAAACCAAAATTAAAACGTCTAGCAGAGCAGGAATGCAAAGCAGCAGGTGAGGCTGGAGCCGCAGGCCTGCTGGGCTCGGGCTCTGGAGTCAGCAGAGGCAGAGAACAAGGCCTGCCCCAACCGGGCGGGGGACCCGAGCCAGGCTTGCCACCTGCAACCCAGGGCTCTCCCACACCAAGAAGCTGATGCCAAAAAAGGTCCTGAAGCCCCCCCTGCAGGGCTGAGGTTCAGCCCACAGGCCACAGCTCGGGTCCACTCACCCCTAGCCGGGTCCCCGCGCGGCACACCACTAGCACCACCACGAAGGTCACAATCACACCTGCCCCTGCATCCAGGCGCAGCTGTAGGCCATGAGAAACATACTAGGCGGGGAGAGACGGAAATGGGAGCCGAAACAAAGCAAAGCAAAGCAAAACAAGACAAAAAAATCAAACTTTCTACTCAATGAGCCTGCAGGGGCGCCTGGGTAACTCAGTCAGGTAAGTGTTCAACTGTGGCTCAGGCCATGATCTCACAGTTCGCGGGTTCGAGCCCCGCGTCGGGCTCTGTGCTGACAGCTCGGAGCCTGGAGCCTGCTTTGGATTCTGTGTCTCCCTCTCTCTCTGCCCCTCTCCTTTTCTGTGCGCTCTCTCATTCTCTCTCTCAAAATAAATAAACATTTAAAAAAATTTTTTTAATGAGCCTGCAAACCAAATCCCAAATACATGAAGAAATACGACGCTTAGAAAGGCTACCAATAAAATGAGCAATTGGAATATGAAGTCACTCCAGAGGAAATGACTTTTATGGGACTTTACAACAAAGGATTTTCTCAAACTTTTTATTATGCAAAAATTTAAACATGAGACTGAATAATTTAATAAAACCCCAGATAGCCATCACCAAGCTTAAAAATTTATAAACTAAAAGAAATCGTGTTTTACCTATAATCCCCCACCCTCTCACTACCCCCAAATTTCTTACAACAGGTCATTTCATCTGCACATACTTCAATATACTTCTCTAAAACACAAGGAATTTTATTTTTCCTACACTTAACCACAGTACCATTGTATACCCCCCAAACGAATTCCTTAACATCACCAAATATTCAGACAGTGCTCTAATCTTCAATTGATAAAGGATTTTTAAAATGCATGTTTAAGATACTCAAAAGATAAATGAACTTCTTGGGGCACCTGGGTGGCTCAGCCGGTTGGGTGGGTGACTTTGGCTCAAGTCATGATCTCATGGTTCATGAGTTTGAGCCCTGAGTTGGGCTCTGTATTGACGGCTCAGAGCCTGGAGCCTGCTTTGGATTCTGTGTCTCCCTCTCTCTCTGACCCTCCTCCACTCGCCTTGTCTCCCTCTCTCTCTCAAAAATAAATAAACATTAAAAAATTGTTTTAAGATAAATGAACTTCTAATTGAAAAAGAAGAAATTATGAATCTGGAACTGGAAAACCCCCAAACAGGTAAATATTACAAACTTAAATTCCTTCAAAATAAAAAATAATATAGATAAGACAAACCCTAAGTGGAGGGCAGTAAAGCGGAAATAAGCAAACTGGAATGTAGCACAGTGATGTGATCCAAACACAAAGATAAAAAGTATGAAAGAGGAGCCGAAAAACTTGGAAGACAGACTGACAGACTCCAAGAACGATTTCAGAAGAAGAGCCCAAAAGGGACGGCAGAGGAAGAGGTGGTGAAGGAAGAGAAGGGAGGGAAAGGAGAGGAAGGAGGAAGATGGATGTTAGAGCAGAGGTAAGGGAGGGTGGGGGAGGGGAGCAAGATGTGGCAATAAGGAGAAAACGGTGGGGGGGGGGGAGGAGGAGAAGAGGATGTGAACAAAAAATCCCAAATTAAATTAAAGAAATATGTATGTCAGCTATCACAACAAATATGTGGTCGACAGCTTCTTAGATGGTCCCCGATGATCCCACGTCCCGACACTCATGTCTCTGTGTGATGCCCTACCCTCAAGTGTGGGCTGCACCTAGTAACAAACTTTTTCAAATGAATAGAATATGGCAAAAGTGATAGAATGTCCCTTTCCAGCTGCAAAAGACAGTGATTTCTGTCTTGCTCGCCCTCTCCCTCTCGCTCACACTGAAGAAGCAAGCTTCTGTATCATGAGTTGTCCTATGGAGACACTCACACAGTGAGGAACCGAGGGAGGCCTCCGGCCAACAGCCAGTGAGGAACGAAATCCTGCTAACAGGTGCACAAGGGCATGGACACAGAGCCACCCTGAGCCGAGCCCCCTGGTGAGACTGCAGCCCCGAGACGGGGGCACCCGGCCGAGCCCCCCAGCGAGGCTGCAGCCCCGAGACGGGGGCACCCAGGTGAGCTGTGCCCAGGTCCCAGATCCACACTCTGTGAGTCAGTAAGTATTTCTTGGTTTACACCACTAAGTTTGGGTTTCTTATTTAGGAATAGATAACTAATACAGAACATGAACTGATCAACCTCACCCTTAAAAAGATTCTTACTTTGGATAAAAGAAAGAAGAAAATCTAACTACATGACATTATAAGACACTTGAGCCCCCATACGAATGATCTTATAGAACAAAAGAAAACCCTGCATGGCATATATACTACAGGGTCTACTAATTTATTTACACAAAAGGTTGAGCATTCAATCAAGTGTAAACACACGCACGCACACACACATGAAAATAATGCTTTTCAAAAGGAGATGGGCACTATCTGGGCTCCATCATTTATGATAATAAAGAAGCTATTAATATTATTGAGGATTCCTTGCATGTGACAAATTGATTCTATCCTGCTACTTTTAAGATTCTTTGACTCTAGTGTTTGATGGTTTATGATGTGTCCAGGTATGAATCCTTTTGAAGATCTCCCGTGCACAGCCCTACACATTCATCTGACCTTCTAGATTCCCAGGAATATGCTGAAGCTTTTCAAAACCTTCTTTGAACATCTTGGTATCTAGCTTTAAAAAAAATACTGGTGGTATTTTGACGGGGATTATGTTAAATGTGTAGATCACACTGGGTACTACAGACATTTGAACAATGTTCTCCCAATTCATGACCATGAAATATCTTTCCATTTCTTTGTGTCATCTTGAGTTTCTTTCATAAATGTTTTATATTTTCAGAGTACAGATTTTTTTTTACCTCTTTGGTTAAGTTTATTCCTAGGAATTTTATTATTTTTGATATAATTGCAAATGGGACTGTTTTCTTCATTTCTCTTTCTGCTGCTTCGTTATTGGTTTATAGACACACAACAGATTTCTGTATATTGATTTTATATCCTGTGACCTTACTGAATTCATTTGTCAGTTCTAGTAGCTTTTGGTGGAGTCTTTAGGTTTTGTTTGTTTTGGTTTTGCCTTTTTTTTTTTTTTTTAAGGAATCTCTACACCCAACGTGGGACTCGAACTTACAAACCGGAGATCAAGAGACACAAGCCCTACTGACTGAGCCAACCAAGTGCCCCTAGGGTTTTCTATATAGAGTATCATGTCATCTGCAAATAGTGAAAATTTTACTTCTTCTTTACCGACTTGGATACCTTTTATTTCTTTTTCTTGTCTGATTACTGCAGCTACGACCTCCAGTACTTGCCTTGTCCCTCATTAAGGGGAAAGTTCTCACATCTTCACCACTGAGCATGATGCTACTGTGGGTAGTTTTTCTTTTATTCACCTTTTGTGTTACCCTACTGATTTCCCAAACTGTTATCCACGCCCTCAAGCAGTCAGAATGGTTTGTTTTTATTTTTTTTTTTAATGTTCTATTTATTTCTGAGAGAGAGACAGTGTGAGCAGGTGAGGGTCAGAGACAGAGGGAAACACAGAATCTGAAACAGGCTCCAGGCTCTGAGCTAGCTGTCAGCACAGAGCCCGATGCGGGGCTTGAACCCACGAACCATAAGATTATGACCTGAGCCAAAGTCGGACGCTCAACCGACTGAGACACCCGGGCACCCCAAGCAGTCATAATGTTTAACAATTGTTTCTGATTGTTTTTGAAAAATGCCTTCCAGAAAAAGGCTGTTTCCACTGAGCAACCTCTGAGTCAGGTCAAGTGGAGTCAGCTTTGCATGTGGGGTCTCCCCGGAACCACCAGACAGGAAAAATAATGCCCTTTCTAGGCAGGGGACTTTGAAGAACTCCAATACTTCTGTGCCCTGTCCAGTGGCTCCCAGGCTGCTAGCTTTTACCGTGACTGGGGCTGTTGGTTTTCAAAGTTTACTGCTTAGGTGGGGGAACGGAGGATGGGAACGAGACCATTTAAAATTCCATAAAATTCACTGTCCTAACAGAGTCACCATTTTCCTTGAACAAATACTCCTGGATTGGTGCAAGTCTTTGGTTTTATTTCAAAGTTCTGGGGGGAAAAATAGAGCATTTTCATTGCTTTCGTGGAAGGGAGAATTTTCAGAGGTCCTTCTTTCACCATTTTCACTGACGCTACCCAGTACTATAAAATAGAACCCAATGGAAATGCTAAAAATGAATTTCTAGCATGGTAAGGCATAAAATCACAGGGTTATCAGAAGACTGGACAGAGCTCAGAAACAAGTCTTTAGAAATTATCCAAACTGAAACACAAAGAGACAAAGCATGAAGGAAAGAAAATTGAACAGAGTCCTCAAGATATGTAGGACACTATCAAATGATATACCATACATGGAATTGGAGTCCTGCAAAGACAAGGGGGAAATGGTGCAAAACCATGAAGAGATAAAGACCAAGAACTTTCCAAAATTAATTAAAAACAACAAATAACAGACCTAAGAAGCTCAGAAAAACCCAAGTAGGACGCTTTTCTAAAGTTCTTAAATAATTCCTGAAGTAATGGAATATTTTTTGAACATAGAGTGTCATAAGTTTAAAAAAACAATGTCTAGAGTGACCTCTAAAAAGGTAACAAAAAAAGGTCACAAAAAGCCAATTGAGAGGAGAAAATGGAATTCTTAAAATATACTGATTCATCTCCACCCTCCCCCTCAAAAAACCTACAAGAAACTAGCAACAGAGGAGCGCCTGGGTGGCTCGGTTGGTTAAGCATTCAACTCTTGATCTCAGCTCAGGTCTTGATCTCAGGGTCTTGAGTTCAAGCCCCATGCTGGGCACCACAAAGGGTATGCAGCCTACTTAAAAAAAAAAAAAAAAAAAGTAGCAACAGAGGAACAAAGAACAGATAGAACAAAAAGAAATTAAGTATCAAGATGGTACATTTAAATCCAATCATTTCAATAATCATGTTAAACAGACTTAACCCCCTATGTTAATTTCCTGTGTGCTGGCGTAAGAAATTAACAAAAACTTAGTGGCTTAATACAAATCTATTCTCTTACATTTCTAGAGATCAGAAATATCACATGAGTCTTACTTGGCTAAACTCATGGTGTTGGCAGGGTTGTATCTTTCTGGATGCTCTAGAAAAGAATCAATTTCCTTGCCTTTTCCAGCTTCCAGAGGCTACCTGCATCTCTTGGCTCATGACTCCACATCACCCTGACCTCTGCTTCCATCATACCTCATTCTCTAACTTTCTCTCCTACATCCCTCTTGACCCTCGAGATTACATTGGATCCACTTGGATAATACTGGGTAGCATCCCATCATCTATCCTTAACTTAGTCACATCTGTAAAGTCCCTTTTAACCATGTAAAGGACCATATTCATAGGATCTAGAGACTAAGAAATGAACACCTTCAGGGAGCCACTGTTCTGCCTACCATACTCGCCAGTGAAAGGCAAAACCCTAACTATATGTTATTGATTCAAAAAAATACATTTTAAATATAAAAACACAAACAGATTAAAAAAAAAAGATGGGAAAAAGACTACAAAAATAATAACTACAAGAAAGCTGGTGTAGCTACGTTACAATATCAAATAGAGGGTACCAGAGAGAGGGGAGTTCATAATCATAAAGGAGACAATTATTCAAGAAGAAATAACAATTATAAGTGTGTACACACCTAATAACAAAACTCTCAAATACATAAAAACCTTATAGACTAAAGAAAAATATAAGCAAATCCACACAATTGAAGACTTTAACATCCCTCTCTCAAAACATTGATAGAACTAGACCAAAAAAAAAAAAAAATCAACAGAGATATGAACAATATTATCACCCAACATGACCCAACTGACATTTACAGAATATTCCATGTAACAACTGCAGATACACATTATTCCTTTTTTTAAATAATTTTTTTACATTTACTTATTTTTGAGAGACAGAATGAGACAGAGCATGAGCGGGGGAGGGGCAGAAAGAGAAGGAGACACAGAATCCGAAACAGGCTCCAGGCTCTGAGCCGTCAGCACAGAGCCCGACGCGGGGCTCGAACCCACGCACCGTGGGATCATGACCTGAGCCGAAGTCGGACGCTTACCCACTGAGCCCCCAGGCGCCCCAGAGACACATTATTCCTAAGTGAACATCGAACAGCTAAGAGCACAGACCTTACCTGGACTGCAAGAGACTTAAACAGATGAAATCAAAGTATCCATTATGATCACAGAATTATTAAATCAGAAATTAAGAAGGTAAGATGTCTAGAAAACCCTCGAATGTTTAGAAACTAAACATATTACTCAAGAAGAGACTTGGAAATGACACACATGATGGGATTAGCATATTAGGACTTCAAAATAGCTACAATAAATACTTTCCAGGATTTAAAGGAAAATATGAACCTAATGAGATGACGGGAAACTAATAAAAAGAACCACAGAGAATTTTGAAAGCTGAAATGTAAAATTCTTGGACGCAAAGCCTGAAAAAGTGAGTGCTACCTCAGTGACCAATGGAACAATTTTATTTTATTTTTTTTCTTTTAAATATTTTTATTTATTTCTAGGAGAGAGAGAGAGACAGCGAGCGAGCGTGAGCAGGGAAGGGTCAGAGAGAAAGGAAGATACAGACTCTGAAATAAGCCCCAGGCTCTGAGCTGGCAGTCAGCACAGAGCCCGACGCGGGGCTCGAACCCACGAACCACGAGATCATGACCTAAGCGAAAGTCGGACGCTTAACTGACTAAGCCACCCAGGTGCCCCAGGAATGGAACAATTTTAATATCAATCAGTAACACATATTATAATCGGATTCCTGGGGAAGGGAAAAGGGAAGTAGGTAGTAGGAAAATACCCGAATTATCTGAAGAACAATGAATGAAAAATTTTTAGAGGGGTTAAAAAGTATAAACTTACAGATTCAGTAAGTTTAACTACAAAAGAACCAATACAATGTAATGAGTGCTTTAACAGAAATATACAAAGTGCATATATGTAACTATGATAAGTTTAGAATGCATAATTTTCCTTGATTTACAAAACAAAGCAAATTAAAAAAATTTACCTCAAAGAATTCTGCTGCCCAGACGACTTCACTGATTAAATCTATCAAATATTTAAGGAAGAAATCATACCATTTCCAAGGAGACTTTTTCAGCAAAGAGGGGAGAACGCTGTTCAACTCATTTTATGAGGCTATTGTAATTATCAAAGCAAACCAAACAAGAGCATTACAAGGAAAGAAAGTTACAGACCAGCATTACTTAAGAAAAGAGATGTAAAAATCCTTAACCCCCAAAAATTAGCCTATCAATTCCATCAATATGTAAGAAAAATAACGTGCCAAGAGTCCAAGGTTGCTTTAACACATAAAAACCAATCAACATCCCACGTTAACAAATAAAAGGAGGAAGATCATGGGATCCTATCAAATAGATTCAGGAAAAATATGTGACAAAATAAATACCCATTTATGACAAACCTTCAGTAAACCAGGAATAGGATGAAATTCCCTTAACTCGAAGAGCATGTACAGAAGACCTGCAGGTGATAAAGCTTTTGGTGAAATACTGAATGCTTTTCCCCTAAGAGTGCAAAGAACAAGGTAATAAGGATTTAGAAGATTTGAATAATAAAATTAATGAGACTGATCTAATAAACCTGGTTATTTACATTCTTTTTAGAGCTGAGTGAAACATTTGCAAAAATCAATCACTCTTTTCAGACACACCCACAAAAATAAATGAACAAATTTCAACATATCAATATCATACAGACCACTTCTCTGATGAAAATAGAATTCAATTACAAATCAATAATAAAAAAGACCGTTAAAAATGGGTTTGGTAATATGTCTTCCTAAACATAACTCACAGCCTAAGCGAAAATAACAGAAATTTCCAAATTAAAAGAATGAAAGTTCTACATAAAAAAAAAAACAAAAACCAAGTGTGACATTGTTAGTAAAGTATCTGAGAGGTAAATTAAAGCCTTAAATGCTTTCTCTTAAAAAAAAAAAAAAAGAAAAGAAAAGAGAAACACTGAGACCAAAAAACAAAACAAAACAAAACAAAACTCATTTCGCATACGAATAACACAACTCAGATTCAGTGACCTGCTGCAGGCGGTCCAGATGTAGGGAGACCGCATGAGTCTCCTGGCTCCCAGTTCACCAACCTCACAACATTTTGTGACCACATCAGCCCCTCCTGAACTGTGTGCTCTGATAATGTCAAATCACTTGTTGATCATGAAACTGGATGCCTCTAAGACCACGTATTATAACAGTGCTTCTCAAACATTTAAAGCAAATTTGAATCACCTGGGATTTTGATAAATACAGACTGTGAATTAAAGGCCTGAGATGAGCCCAAGATGACACATTTCTAACAAGCTCCCAAGTAATGTTACTTTGAGTAACAAGGCACTAGATCACACCTATAGGAAGATAAATGATGGTTATAATGACATCTCAAAGACGCTGCAAGATCCATGATGGGTCTAAATTATGAATCACACAACCCTGCCTTTAAATTAATGATAATGTACTCCAATTTTAAAAGATGATACAGGGTAGCAGTTTAAGAGAGAAGGCTTTGGAGGTAGACAAAACTAGATTTGAATACCAGATCCACCACTTCCTACCTAGTGCCTTTGGCCCAGTCAGAACTTGTCTAAAATGGAGTTTCCCAATCTGTACAATGGGGAGATTAATACCACCTATTCCATGAGGTTGCTGTGAAGTCAGACGAGATTACGCACATGAAGCATTAAATGGAGTATATGGTACGCAATAGTTAAAAAAAAAAAAAAAAAAAAGTTTAACAACATTAAACATCCAACCAGAAAAGAAAACACACCTATCCACAACCATAATGGATAACAAGGTTTTCATGTAAAAAAGTAAATCTCAAAGACAAATATAACTTTGAGATGATCTGAGATAATCCCTCTGCACTGCACTGATACCAAGATGCTCTAGGACGCTTTATGTCAATTTCCCTCTCATGCACGCCACGCATCAGTTTTCATTTTCCCACATTAGACTTGTACATCTTCCTTCTTAATATGTCTATCTACAGTAACCGCCATAGAGGTCTTCTTCTTTAAAAATGTTTGTGGAGTTTGCTATCGATACATAGTTCGCATACCATAAAACTCACCCTCCTGAAATCTACAATTCCATGGTTTTTAGTACATTCACTAGATTGTGCAAACATCACTGCTAATTCCAGAACATTTTCATCACCCCAGCGAGAAACTCTGTTCTATATGCAGAAATGTTCCATATCCCCCTATACTCAGCCCCTAAATGTCCATCAATGGGTGAACGGATTTTTACAATGCGGTATATCCATGCAAGAGAATATTATTCAGGCATAAAATGATCAAAGGGCTGGTATACACACAACAATATGGATGGACCTTGAAAATATCAGGCCAAATGAAAGAAGCCGGATGGAAGAGGCCACATATTAAAGGAGTCCACTTATATGAAATGCCCGAACAGGTACATCTGCAGGCACAGAAACCGGATTTGTGGTTTCCAGGGGCTGGGGGTAGGGAAGAATGTGGACTGACTACTGAGGGGCTCAGGGTGGCCTTCAGGGATGACGAAAACGTTCTAAGCTTAGCTTGTGGTGATGGGTGCACAGCTCGGTGAATCTACTAAAAACCACTGAATTGTATACTTCAAACAACTGACTTTATGGTATAGGAGTTCTGCATCAATAAAATGATGTTAAAAACACATAAGATTACAAAGAAAACCAATTATACTGGAATATAGTTATCAGAACATTAAGGAAAAAACCCCGAGGTCAGGACACCACACTGAAGGCCGATGCCACAATCGGGCGGTGAGGATCTGGATGGAGGCAGGCAGCGGCGAGAAAGGCTCTGCCCGACAGGAGACTGACTCGACCACGCCCCCCAGGTTTCCAGCCTGAAAACGGGAGTTCCTGCCTATACCGTTTGGATAGATGCGGCAGCGCTCTTACATTCGTGTGTGATCTGGACACGGCGACGCACACTCACGCAGCTGCTACGGTACTCAGCACACGGCCATGCTTACGTAAACTGCCAGATCTCGCCGGAGGCCGACATGAGCCGTGTGTCTGCTCCTGTGTACACACAGACGCGCCCCTGGACGACAACTTACGTGTTTGCCTGTCCGCTTACCAGCTGGTACCCCTCCCAGACTGTCAGGTCTGCTGCACTTACTGCTTTATGCCCAGTGCGACGCAGTAAATATTTGCCCAAAGAATAAAATGAATGATATTGGGAAGTTGATTTGGGGAGGGGAGAGATGCTAATCTTTAAGACGATAGTACACTGTGACGGTTAAGAGCACTGGGTTCAAATTCTAACTCTGACAATCATTCACTTCTCGGAACCCAGGTGGCCTCACAGGGTGCCCCTCAGAGCTCGCTGCAGGGCTGGCCGGACGCAGGGGTCCCAGGAAGGCCTGTGTGTGTCCGCCTGGGGTCTGAAGGACAAATTATCCCCAAAGAACCCAGCCGTGCCTTCCTCCCGTAAGCCGGCATAGACTGTTCCATGGAGGTGGGTTGTGGCTTGCACCGGAATGAGGAACTGCAGACCCTCCTTCCTCAGCTACCACATGGCTCTCGTTCAGGCCAGAGAGAGAGCTCCGAGGACAGTGGGCAGGGTCGTTGCTGCAGAGGCACTGCGGACCCCACGGCCAAGTCCCAGTTCCCTGGAGCCCATGGAGAGATCAGGAGAGGCCACGTCTCTGGGATTACCTTCCACACTTTCCAAAACCATCTCTGATGTCAGAAAAGGAGAGGGCAACTCAGCAACGCGCCCCAGAGAGGGAGGGCTCAGAGCCACATTTTTGTTCCTCGTTCCTCAATGCACATTTTCTAAGAGTCACTGATGCCTCGCAGAAAACTTTGAAAAAACATTCTATTACAAGACCATCTGCTGAAGTGTCATAGGCTTTCTCTGCAGCCCCCATTTCCTTTTATTACCAGGAAAAGCTGCATGAACACAGCCTCATCCTGAAGGCCTGTGTCTGCTCACGCTACCTCTCTCCCAGTCTCCACCCACAGGCCGCAGCGTGGAGACCCCCGTCTCCCCATCTGTAGCGTGGACACGGTGCCCACATCCGGAGGATGACAGAACAGAGGCTTCAGGTGCGAGGGACCGCAGGACAGATGGTCCCCGAGGCAACAGACGCCCGCCGTCCCCACGGAGCCCAAGTAAGGAAAGAACAAGGCCACAGGGAAGGGGACGATGGAAAACGCTCGATGCCAGTTAACTGTGTACGCGTGTCACGTCTGACCCAGTAAGTTACCACGTGCTCTGCAGCCTTATCTCCTCCTGGCAACACCTAGGACGCCGCACAAAAGGTATAATCCTGGCTATAACCAAAAGAGGGATGGGAGAAGTCTCATGAGACAGGCAGTGTCTCATGCAGCAGTGACTGTTTCTTAACAGTTAATAAAGAATTCCTTAACTGCTCCTTTAATTCACACAAGAGCCTACAAGGTAGAGAACAATTATTAAACCCACTTGCCCGGCAAGAAAAATGAGGCAGAGTAATTAGGTCACCCATCAGTACATGAGAGAGCTAAAACGTTAAAGCAATGCGCCTCATCTCCCAAAGTAATAAAGTCCTACCTGATATAATCTAAGCAAGACTGTCTCAGATTCACCTGTGCAGTTTCTAACAGAGTCCTCGGGCACAGGAACGATGAGGTTTGGAAATGGAGCATAGCCGCTCTGGTACGTGGGGCATGCCCACAGTTCCCTTCAGTGGAGGGCTGGGCAGAGGAGGCCCAGGGCTGCGCTGGGGCACAATGAACCAGGCGGCACCGCCTGCCTGGTGAAAGCCCCGAGCTACCAGCGACTGCCGGGTCTCTGAAGAGCGGGCTGGCCTAGGGCCCTCTTCTGTCAAGGCCTTATCAGTCGGCAAGCGCACTGGAGCACTGGAGCACGTCTCTGTCCCTCCCAGGGATCACGGACCCCCTGAGGACAGGGAACTTTCATCTCCCTATCTGAACCTTTGAACTCAGCGAGGGTCACTGAGCATTTGCTGAGCAGATGGAAAAGAGTCAAAAAGGAAGGAGAGTCAAGCTAGTGGCCCGTGAGCTGCATGATCCTATTCTGTCTGGTCTGTGAGGTGGTTTGGGTTTGGTTTGGTGTGTAACTAAATCCGTCACCGGCATTTATAAAACCGCACCCTTTACATAAAAACCATTTTGGCTTCCACAGGAAAAACTGGAAGATGGGGCCTCGGCCGAACGTGCGGCTGCACATGTCTGCGGCGACAGGGCCACTGAGTCCAGGGGCCATGGCTGTCACAGCCACCCTCAGAGGGCGGGGCCGCGGAGCCCTGGCCTGAGCAGTGTGCCTGGTGCCGAGGACACCTCCTACCCACAGATACCCTGTCCTGGCTCAGAAGCTCTGCATGGTCCCTGAGAATGTCCCTTTTGTTTGTCCAGCCAGCCAGCCACAAGGAGGTCCCAGCTGCGCATGTAGCCAGATGATCCTGGGAGTGAGGGCACCGTCATGAGTGAGATACACAGCGGGAGGGTGGACAGACGATCAGGACACGCGGACAAGACGCCGGGCGCTGATGAAGGGCTATGGGAACAGAGCAGCCGCCCAGAGGTGGGGTGAGAACCAAGTGACAGTGGGTGACCACACACAGCCCCTCTGAGGAGGTGGTATCTGAGCTAAGAGCCACATGACAGCAAAGGAGGCCCAGAAAGATCCTGGGGCGGTACCCTCCCCCGCAAAGAGAGATACACACGTGAAGGCTCCGACGTAGGAATCAACACGACACGCTCAAGGCACAGGGATCGGAGGACAGGAAGCAGGGCACACAGATGGGCGGAGCAGGGGGGCGGGGAGAGAGCCAGGCTGGGGCCTCGGGGAGGACAGGCTGTCTTCTCGGAGCAGCAGGGAGCCACTGGAGAGTTTCAAGCAGGAGAGTGATATAATCTGATTTATTTATTTTTTAAATCCAGTTCATAAAAGCCAAACTGGAAGACTGCTGCCCAGGAGGATGGCCTGATTATCTCCCTTCCCGCACCGTGCGCTTGCGGGCGCAGGCACACGAAATATCAGCGGTGGTTACCACAGCTGTATGCCACACAAAGGCGGCAAGGAGAAACCTTTACAGAGGAAATAATATGCAATTTTCTAGCTGAACACCTTTTAAAAAGTAATGATGGAGAATAAAACGTGAGCGAGGCAGGGCTGTCTTCTGGTGCGGGGCGCCACACGCCACCTGAAATAAGCAAGAGTCGGGCGAGGCGAGCTCCCCCTCGTATCGGAATCCGGAATCCGCAGGCTGGAAAGACAGAGGCGGGGGAGGGAGAAAGGGAGCCTGGATTCAACCTCACTGCTGCCGCCGCCGCTCACCTCACTACAAATGCTAAGAGCTCAGAGACGCTGCTTGACCGTGACACGCGGCCGAACTACGGCTACCTGCAGAGAGCAAGGCTGATCCAGGACCCGGCTGCGGGTCAGAGGGGACACACCGGGAAGCGGAGGCAGCCGACCACGGGGCAGGGCTCCCCCACGGCCAAGGCTTCCCGGGCAGGGGCCCCTGGCCCTGATGTGGCCCTCAGAGCGGAGTATCAGGAGTGCGAACGCTTTAGCGAGCACTCTGCAGGTGCCGCGGGGCGAAGGGGTCGGAGAAGCAGCCCCCGACTAACGGGGAGCAGGTGGCCTGCGCTCGGCTCCTGCCCTGCACCTGCAGCCGTGTCAGCAGACAGGTGGCCAGAGCGCTTCACGCCTGCCGCGGGCATCGTGGGCTCCTCCACCTCCGGCACCTAGACGGGGGCTAAAGGGACAGCAGGAACACAGAAGAGCCACCGGCAGCCAGCGCGGGGCGTGCTGGGCCCTGGGTCGGCTCCAAAACCCTGCCTTGGGACCTTGGGGGCAGGGGGAGATCTAGCTGGGGCCAGACGTGCACTCTCTGCCCCAGACGCATGGAGGGGCCCCCGGGACGGGCGCCTGGCTGGGGCTCCGACAGGCGCCATCCGGGGATGTGGACGCTGAGTAAATGACACAGACTGGAGGGGCTGACCAAGCTGGTAGAGTGACGCAGGAGGGACAGCGCTACGCTGGGGATCTGGCTGGCAGGGCTGCAGAACCTCAGCCTGCCTCGGTGCTCCCTTGCTTCCAGACTGTTCCCTCCACCTGCCGTGCCCAGCGGCAAGCCCCCAGCCTCCCTCCCGTGAATCCCCCCTTTGTCTACAACAGCCAGAGCTGGTTTCTACGGCTGCCGTCAAGGTCCTGGCCGACTCCTTCCCTCAACCAAACAGAACTGTTACAATCACTCTAATTATCGTTGTGCTAAGTGATCTACAGCCATTGATCCCCCCGCAAACACAGGAGCTCCGTGAACGGAGCCTCGATCCAGGTCTGCTTGTCTGACACGGTCCCCGGCAGACAGACGGAATGACCGTAAGCCACACTGGATTTATACTTGCAGGTCAACGGAAGCGTAACCGAGGTCGCCTGAAACCACGCTGTGGCCCTCGGGAGTCTTCTTGGGAAGCTACCCGTTTACTCTCCAGCAAATACCTCACCACTGGTACTGCCTCCAAGTGGGTGCTGGTGGAGGGCCGGGTCCGACTCACTTAGCTGGGAGATGGCAGTGCTAGGTCTGAATTCAGGTTTGTATGGTTACGAAGCCCACGTTCTTCCCATCTCCCCACGCTGCTTCTCACTAAGTCTTTTTTTTTTTTTTCTGAGAGAGAGAAAAAGCACAAGCAGGGGAGAGGGGCAGGGGGGCAGGGGATAGGGGCAGTAGGGTAGGGGGAGAGAGAGAGAGAGAGAGAGAGAGCACGCGCAAGCAAGCAGGGGAGGGGCAGAGAGAGAGGGAGACAGAGACTCTGAAACAGGCTCCAGGCTCTGAGCCGTCAGCACAGAGCCCGACGCGGGGCTCGAACCCACAAACTGTGAGATCATGACCTGCACCAAAGTCAGACGCTTAACCGTCTGACTTAACTGAACCACCCAGAGCCCCCCTCGACAGGTCTTTATTAAAGACTACAACGGGCAATGTAAATTCTTCTAACAAAACTGCTGCTATTCAAAATATTGCTTAGAATATTGCTTTTCGGAATTAACACATATACGCACATCTTCTATAGTGGCAGATCTTCTATCTTTAAGAGAGGCTTTGCGTTTCTGGAAAGAGCCGGAAGGTCTGCTCCTGGGCCAAAGGAGAAGGCAAGGTGTCCCAAGGGGGGCACGGGGCACAGACCCGACCACCGACGTGCGCAGCACACTCAGCCTCGCGTGGCTCCTTAACAAGCAAGTCTGAGGAGTGAGCGTGGGATCCTGGCTCTTAGGGCCGGAAGGGCTGTGTGTGAATGCGTGCCCATGTGCGTGTGAGTGCATGTATGCACTCGTGTAGGCGTGAGCGTGTGCACGTGTGTGGGACTGATCGCTGACTATTCCCCGCTACGCCGCTGGTCACACCCCTGCGGGAACTGTGTCACCGTGAGCCTTGCCTGTCCCACTAAGCACCGAATCCACTGCAGGGGCACCAAGCACGAGGACAGGGCTGATCTACGACCGGCCTGACCCAGAGGACGGTGCGCTAACCTGAGGATTTTCCCCACCCCCCAGATCTAGGAGACCCTCTCCCTGCATGGTGCCTCTTCCCTCTGAGAGGCGCTGTGGTGGCCCCGACTCAGCGGACTGTGATCATTTCTAGTCCCACATCGGCCTCTCACCCCCTGCTTCCCCACGGGCTCCGGCCGCCTGAACGTCCCACGTGAGTCATTCAAAGGGCAGAAAGAGCAAGCGACGTGCGCCGAAGTAGGAGGATGGCAGCAACTCCAAGAACCAAAGGCCTCTCCAACCGCCCTGTGTCCTCCTCTGAGCAAAGGCAAGAACGAGCACGGCCCCGCCCGGAGTCCAAATGTTCACGCAGCAAGCGAGCCGCCCACGACCGCGGGGGGGGGGGGGGGGGGGGGGGGGGGGGGGCGGTGGGGGGGGGTCCTGCCTTTCAGGCGTGTCGCACAAGCACTCCGAGGCAGCCGCGGGGTGACTGGCACTGAGCTCGGGGCGGGCACGCCAGGGACAGAGCCGAGGGCCTGCACACGGGTGCTCTGCGGCTCCCGGGCCACGGACACGATGCCCCGCCCTCAGGTGCGGTATCGCACGGTTGGCGGATGAGGCTCACGGCTAACCCCATGTGTCTGGAGAGAGGACGGACAGGGGACCGTCGCCCCGGTGCCTCTGACGAGCCATCAGATGCACGAGCGTTCACGTGAGACTCTGACCCAGACACCCGTTTCGGAGACCCCTTGCTGGGCCACACAGTAGTGGCGGGCCTTGGGAAAGCCACCTTGCCTTCCTGTGCCTCAGTTTCCCTCTGTGCACTGTGGGGAGGACTGCGGAGTCACATGAGAAAAGCTCCAGGTACGTCCGAATCGTCAACCATCCCAAGTCCCTTTGCCCTTTCCTTAACCGACACCTGCTGGCCACACACCTTTGAGGAGCATTTATCCTACTTCTTACGCCTTTCTACAGGAAGGGCCAAGTAACGGCAGCTCCAACAGCCACAACGTGAGCCCCGCACGGCCCACAGCAAGCCTGCCACGCGCTCAGCTCTCAACAGACATCGAAAGCGTTTTCCCATCCAGACATTAAGCCCAACACAGTCTCCTTTCCGATGTCAGGGGTGAGGCGGCACAGACGTCGTGGTTTTTCCTTCCCCGAGACTGGCAGGAGGGAGTCCCCTTCCTTCGGGAGATTAGGATGAGTCGGAGGTCTACCTACCGAACACGAACCAGCTTCTCAGCCCAGTGGCCGTGGGGCACACACGTGCCAACCCCCCCGGAAACGTGCGTGTCTCCCACGGCAGCTGCAGACCGGCGCAGGGCAGGCCGCCTCTGGCCCCGAAACAGCAACGTGTGCTGCCGGGCGTGCTCCGCCCGAGGTATCGGGGGCACGGATGTAAACCAGGAGAGGCCACTGCCCATCACTGAAGCTGGGGAGACGGACACCCAACTAACTAGAGCACAGGACTGCAAGTGTCAACACAGAGGCATCCGAGGAGGAGAGACGGAAAGGGCCTGGTAACAGAGAGGCGCCGAGCAGTGCTAACGAGGGACACTCATCACCAGCACGGCCTCCTCCCGAGGCCAGCCTCACGGCCGTGCTGAAGCCAACTGCAAACGGGAGGGAGACGAGGGTCAAAAGACCATGCGACCAATTTATGGTTTAGACCAGAGACAACGAGGCCAGAAACCAAAGCAGTGGCCTCGACTACGCTTTCCTTTGGGGAGAGATCACAGGACGAGGAAGAACGTACCTACATCAGAGGCAAGTGAGCAGGGACACAGGAAGTGCAGCGGGTGAGGAAAATGGCAAATGCCGGCCTGAACCCGCCGCGTGCACTGGTCTCCAGCACGAGGCATCCGGGGGACAGCTGGGTGTGTGGGCCGGCCAAGGCCTATGCCTGCAGCAGGGCAGGGGGGCCTCTGGCACACGGGCAGCCCCCCGGAAGGCCCCGCGAGGTGGGCGCGCGGCCCTTAGCCAGTCGGCGGGACCAGGGGCTGTGAAGAGGCGCAACACCCACAGCCCCTCGCCCCTCTGCCCCCCCGGGTTGTAACTGGCATCCGGCCACACGGGGCTCAGCACAAGCGAAGAGATCCACTTCCCACACAGCACGAGCCACACGGGGTCCCCTCAGGCCACCCGTCCTGGAGCCCTCTGAAGGCCCCGGAGGGCACCCAACCACGACCGAGGGCTCGAGGAGAGGCGAGGCGCAGAAAGGAAACATACTAAGTACTGTTTTTAACAGGTTTTGCCTCAGAGCAGCCCCCCTGGGGCCTAGAAACCGAAGAGAAAAGCAGAAATCTGAGCTCCAGAGAGTGAGGGGGACGCCCCAGGAAGGAGAGCCCCATACAAACCTGCGTATAAACTCTGCGCGACTCTCCGGCTCACCCCTGAACTGCACGCGTGTAAGGCGAAGTGTGCGGAATGCAGTGGAAAGGGTCATCAAAAGACATCTGACAGCCTGAAGCACGTGCATGACAACAGGACGTATGTCCCTGACCTCTACAGTTCCACTTCAAGAAACTGAAAAAGTAAACAACAAAAACCCTGGGAATTAAACCCAAAGTAAGTAGAAGAAAGGAAAACAATAAACGTAGAGGCAAATCAATGAAACAGGAAGCCAAAAAAGAGAAGAAAATCAACGAAGTCAAAAAGGGTTTTTTTGGTAAAGATCAACAAAATTGATAAATCCCTAAGCTAGACTGAGCACAAAGCAGAGGGCACAGATGACGTGTCTGGGATGAAAGAGGGGCTGCCATGCACAGGTACCAAGTGCGCACGTCGGGGCTCAGAGGACCCGAAGGGCGACATCGCCAGGGGGCAGGTTCTAGGGGAGCCTCTGCTAAGAGGCGGGCAGGGCCTGGGCCGGAGGGGCCGGGACACGCCTCCGCATAGTTCTGATTGCCCCCCCACTTCTTCCGGACAGAACTCCCCCTCTTCCGGCCAGAGACGGCCGGGGACTCTGGTGAGAACAACCCCGAGCAGAGGCACCCGCTGAGCAGAGATTAAACCGGCTGGTGTCCTGTCCCATCCAGGAGGACATCCCAGGCCCCGGAGGCCTCCGTGCGGCCTGATTCCCCGGCTGCCCACCAGCACCTTCTTTTTTTTTTTTTTTTTTTTTTTTTTTTTTTTTTAATTTATTTCTGAGAGAGAGAGAGAGAGACAGCGTGAGCAGGGGAGGGTCAGAGAGAGAGGGAGACACAGAATCTGAAAGCGGCTCCAGGCTCTGAGCTGTCAGCACAGAGCCCGACATGGGGCTCGAACCCACGAACTGTGAGATGATGACCTGAGCCGAAGTCGGACGCTCAACCTACTGAGCCCCCCAGGCGCCCCCAGCACCTTCTATCACACACGCGGTCACGGAAGTTAGGCGGCCAGTCTCTACGGCTTCCAAACAAAGCATCCCAGCTGCTGCCAGGGGCTCGGGCCCCCAGCAGAACCAACAAGGGACTCGGAGGCCAGCCCTGCCGCCGGCGGGGAGGACGGCTTCTACAGGAGGAAGGGCGCCAGACGCTGGCACCACGCTCAGGCTGTGCCAGTGTCGTGAGAACCTACACCCAACCTTCAGTCTCTTCCCCTCGACCCCAGCAGGGACCACGAGCTAAGGCCTCCAGGGGAAGCCAGGCCCCACGCTCCGGGTGCAGCTGAGAAAGCACAAGAAGAGAGGCAGCGACAATAAGAATTCTCTTGCGGCAGAGAGTCACCGGGACGTTCTGGGCTGGAGAACCTTCCTGGCCGAGCAAGCGTGTCTCCACACGGGGCCTGATGCCTTAGACTTCTCCCTTGCCCTGGCTTCCCGGTCCACGCTGGGAACTGGTGCGTGTCCACACGGGATTGCCTGCCCAGCCCAATAGCAAAGCGGCTCCTGCTGCCTGCCGCCCACGGGGAGCGGGGCCGTGCGCTCAGCCCCGCACACTAGACGGGAGGCCCCGAGTTCACACGTCGCTGTGCTGAGTGTTCGGGAAGCTTCGCCAACTTATCTAACTAACTCACCTCCCACCTATGAGGGGCTGGAGGCAAAAGGTGGTCACCCTCTCTAGCAGACTTGAGAACAGAGGGAGAGAGGCAGTGTCTCAGGGAGGGACTTACGAGGGCACAGGAAGGGTCGGCATGCTCCTCACCTTTTCCACCCGTTCATTCCATCGCCATTTCTTACGCACGTACTCTGTGCCAGGCCCTGAAGCATAAAACACACTCTCTGCTCTCCAGCTCACAGTTTAGCTAATAAGAACGGCAGATAAATAGCTAATTGCTTATTCATTCAGTCTCATTCATCAGATAGGCAGAGTGTAACAAGAAGTTCAAATCCAGCCTCGGGTCCTGGCTGTTTCATCTCAGGCAAGTTACATTACCCATCAGAGCTTCGATTTTCCTGGGGGGAAACAGGGTGGGGTGTGGGGGCTGCCACCTCGTGACACCACAGCCTGGGTTCAAGGAGACGATGACGATGGACACCTGGCATACAGCAGGTGCTTGACGTTTGTTCCCTTCCTCTACTCCCTTCTCGATCACAGCCTTAAACACTCTGCAGGGGCTCCATTTGCTTTCCTCCGTCTTTGAGCCCAGGGACCCACATACCGTCAAGCAGTGGTCAGAGGCCCTTCAGCAGGTGAACTCGTTACTACCAACGACATTTACTAAGTGCGCCTGAAGTGTCGGGCGCTGGGCTGCTCCTGGGAGTCACAAGATACAGTCATTCAACAAACGGCCTAACGTGAGCCAGGCAGTGCTGTTGACGCAACGTTAGGGAAGAAGGGGCTTTGAGCGGGAACATAAATGTACGAACGGTGATGCAGCTAACGAAGCCCAGACAATAAGGGAAGAAGAGCTTTCATTCCAGCAAGGCCACAGGGGAGGGCGGGCGAAGGGGGTCGTGGAGAATAAGCCAGCTTCTGAATGTTAGGGACCACGAGCATCTCGAAGGAGACGCAAGTAGAGCGACCTGTTATGCAGGCTGGAGCTGAAGGGACTTCTCAGCTGACGGGGGACAAATGAGACCCAGGGATGAGATGAGTTTCCAGGGAAACCACAAAGGCTGAAAAGAGACTGAGGGTGTAAGGCCGGGGCCCCATCCCTTAAGGTGGGGAGGAGAGGAGGACTGCAAAGGAGACCGAAGGACCAGAGGCGAAGAGCGGCGGAGATCCCGGATGAGAGCGACAGCTTAGAAGCCAGGGGAAGGGGAGGGGTCCTCAGTGTCCGCACCCAAGGAAAAGGTCAGGACGATGCAACCCCCACCCAAGGCACTGGTTTAGGTGGGTGTCTTCAAGCCACGCCCCCAGAGAGGTCCCCCAGGAGCTGCCGCTGCACCAGAAGGACAGTCAGGTGGACCCCTCCCCTCCACCACCCCACCCCCCCCGCTCCTCATCTCAACCAGAGCAACTCCAGTGGCATTTGATGTTCTTGTCTTTACCCTCCGCTCCTCTCCTGAGTACTCACCAAACGCTATTGATTTTTCCCAGTCAGTATTTCCTGAGCCATTCCTCATCTACTCCCCATCCATCGTCCTGGCTCAGGCCACACGAGCGGTCTGCTGGATTACTACAGCAGCCGGGGACTGCTCTCCGTCCTCCAGCCTGGTTTCACTCCGGGTCATTCTCACACCGCTGCAAGAATGTCTCAAAACGCAAATCTGGTCATGTTGGTTCCCTGCATAAAAGCCTTCAACTGACTCACAGTGTCCCTAAAACAAAGCCCAGATCCCCTTACAATGGCTTTCAGTGCCTGACTGATGCGGTCCTGCCCCTGACTCTCATCTGGTGCCTCTCAGTCTCTCCCATCTCCTGGCACATGGTCTCCTCTGCCTGGTTGGCTCCTCCATCCCCAACCCCTTTGCCTGTTAACCCCTACTTCTTCTCCAAGTCTCAAGTCTCCCCGTCTCTGGGAAGCTTTCCCTGATCCTTCAAGTCCAGGTGTCCTTCCCATGGACCACCAAGAACTTCCCCCACCATTCCGGGCACTTCAGCTTCCCCCACCATTCCGGGCACTGGCTGCATGCTGTCCTACCTCGTCTGCACAAAACTGGCCGCGGGCAGGGAGTGGAAGCTGTAGCTATCCCCGGAAGGGGCCCTACTAGGAGACTGCCATTGTCAGGACACTATGGGGACAAACATCTGTTTAGGAGTTTGTAGACCCATCTCTGAGTCCCTACTTTTTCCTTCTTAGACAGAAGACCCTGGATAAATGACAAGCTATCTCTCTGGGTCTCAGTTTCCTTTCCTAAACTCAAGTTATAAGGATGCCTTCTTCATATCAGCATTTTGAAGACACGATATATAACACACAGAAAGCCTAATGTAATGGTATATATTTGCCAAAACTCAGAATTGTATACAATAAGGATAAATTTTACTGTATGTAAAATATACCTCAAAAATCTTTTTAAAAACTTTTTAATGTTTTTATTTATTTTTAAGAGATAGAGAGAGAGGGAGGGAGGGAGGGGCAGAGAGAGAGGGAGACGCAGAATCCAAAGCAGGCTCCCAGGCTCTGAGCCATCGGCACAGAGCCCGACGCGGGGCTCAACTCACAAACCGTGAGATCATGACCTGAGCTGAAGTCAGATGCTTAACCGACTGAGCCACCCAGGTGCCACCCTCAATAATCTTAACTTTAAAACTGATTAAAGTTCACCACAGTAAGGAATAAAGGAACACAACAGACTCAGAAAAGTAACGTAAAATTCAAGACACTCATGATAAAAGCTCAGAAACTGAGGCAAAGAAACCTGACAAAGACTATCTATAAAAACCTATGGTTAACATCATACTTACTAGCTAAATATTGATCACCTGTTCCCTAAGTGCACCATTAAGAGAACATCCACTATAAAAATTTCTATTCTTAATTATACTGGAGGCCGAGCCAGTGCCACAAGGCAAGAAAATAAACGAAATTTGTAAAAAGTCCAGTCTGTGGACTGGGGAGGAAAAAGTGAAATCGCCACGACAGTCAGACAAGACTGCATAAGGGAACTACACAACATGGGCTAATAAGGGAATTTATCAAAGTTGCAGAATACAAAGTGTTTAAGTCCTATAAAAATTAATTGTATTTCCACGTAATAACAACAAATTTAAAAATAAATAAAATGAAATGAAAAGCAATACCATGTCCATCAGCACCCAAAAATATAAAACATCTGGAAATAAACCTAACAAAAATGATCAAAGATTGCCACAAAACAAAGAAATCTCGAAAACACTGCTGAGGCAGCCTGAACACATAGATATATACGGGGAGGGCGGTGAGAAGTGGGGGGAAGGGGGACAGGAAGGTGAAGAGAGTACACGACTCAAGAACGTTAAGATGTCAATTCTCTCCAAATTAACCTGTAGACATTAATCTGACCAACTGATTCTAAACTTGATATAGAAATGCAAAGGATCCAGAAAAGCCAAGGCAATCTTGAAAACAACAAAACTGGAAGACTAAGACATGAGGTAACTGAACGTACTATGAAGCTGCAATAATTAACAAAGAGTATTATTGGCACAAGAAAAGAAATACAGACCAACAGAACTGAATGGATCCAGAAACAGCCCATGCGTATACAGGCAGCTGACTAATGACAAAGGTCCTCCTGAAATCAATCCAGTGAGGGAAGAGTGATCTTTTTAATAAACGGATATCCCTACCTGATACCTCATACAAAATTTAATTCACACTGGATCAGAGACCTAAATGAGAAAGGTTTTGTTTAAAAACTGAAATAGAGTACTAGCGCAATCCCTAGCAAAATTTCAGCTGCCTTTTTCCTTTTGCAGAAAGAGAAAAATACATCCTAAAATTCATATAGGATCTCAAGGGACCCCAAAGAGTCAAAATTGTCAGGAAAAAGAACAAAACTAGAGGATTCGTATCTCTTGATGTCAAAACCTGCTACAAAGTTCAGTCATCAAGACAGTGTGATACTGACATAAGACAGTCCTATAAATTAATGGAAGAGAATTCAGAGTCTGGAAATAAACCCTATTATTTGTAGTCCGTTGATATCAACAGGGGGTGAAGTCCACACAATGGGGAAGGAACCGATGATGCTATAGTACAACTGGATGAAAATGCAAAAGAGGTTGGACGCCTACCTCACACCGTATACAAAAAGTAACTCAAGAGAGATCAAGGACCTAAATTTAAGAGCTAAAACTATAAAACTCTTAGAAGAAAACATCGGGATAAATCTTCAGGACTTTGAACTTGGCAATGAGTTCTCTGATGTGACCCCAAAAGCACAAGTAACCCAAGGAAAAAGGGATAAGCAGAACTTCATCAAAAGTTAAAACTTTTGTATTTCTCATCAAGAAAGAGGAAAGACACCCATAGAATGGGTAAAAATATTTGCAAATTATTCCTCTCACAAGGGATTATATCCAAAATATATAAAGAGCTCTTAAAACCCCAAAATTAAGAAGGCCAATAACTTAACTTAAAAAGAACAAAGGATTCAAACAGACGTTTCCTCAAAGAACATATACAAATGGCCAATGACCACATAAAAAGATGTTCAATATCACTCATTAGAGAAATGCAAATCAAAACCACAGAGGTACCATTTCACACCCAGTAGAAGAGCTCTAATCAAAAGGACAGACAATAACAAGCATTCACAAGAATATAGAGACACTGGAACCCTCATACATTGCTGGTGGGACCATACAATGGGGCAGCCACTGTGGAGAACCGTCTGGAAAAACAGTTCCTCAAAAGGTTAAAGTTAAGAGTTACCGTGTAAGTGAACTGAACAATAGCTAACAAGAGAATTGAAAACATACGTCCAATAAGAACTTATTTATGAATTTTATAAGCATTATTCATAATAGCCAGATAGTGGGAACAACCCAAACGCCGTCACCTGATGAACAGATAAATATAACGTGGTATACCTGTGCAACAGAATATTATTCAGCCACAAAAAGAAATGAAGCCCTGACACACGCTACAGTATAGATGAACCTTGAAAATATCATGTTCAGAAGAAGCCAGACACAAAGACCATGTATTTTATGATTCTATTTGCATGAAATGTCCAGAGTAGGCAAATCTATAGATACAGAAAATAGGTATGTGGTTTCCGGGGGCTGGAGGCTGGGAGGGAAAAGGCAATTACTGCTAATGGCTGTGGGGTATCTGGGGATGGTGTGAAAATATCCTGGAATTAGATAATGGTGATTATGGCAAAATTCTTTGATTATACTAAAAACACTGAATTGTACACCTTAAAAGGGTGAAAAATAGTGGGGGAGAGGGAGGGAGGCAAACCATGAGAGCCTTTTGAATGCTGAGAACACACTGAGGGCTGATGGGGGTGGGGGGAGGGGAAGGGGGAGATGGGCATGGGGGAGGGCACTTGTGGGGATGAGCACTGGGGGTTATATGGAAACCAACTTGACAATAAACTATTTTAAAAAAAGGGTGAATTCTATGGTAGATGAATTCTAACTACATAAAACGGTTATTTTCTAAAGTGCTTCTAGAAGAAAAGAGCAGACAGTGGGAACTAGCTTCATGACCACAGTATGGGCAAAGATGTTCTTCTCAACGTCTAAAGAAAAGGTTGACAAATGGGACTTAAGAAAAGAGATTATTAAGGAAGTAAAGAGGCAGGCCCAGACTGGGAGAAGGTATTTGGATTACACAGTCTCAACAAAGGACCCAACCCAATTCCAAAGATATAAAGCACTCCTACAACTTTATAAAAATAAATAAAAGGCAATCCAAAACTTTTTTAATGAGCCAAAAAGATCTGAACTGACATTTCACAAAAGAGGGTATCTAGACGGCCAACAAACATTTGAAAAACATTTGGAAAACAATGAACTGAACCTCAACAGCCATCAGGAAATGCAAATTAAAACCACTGTATCTCTACCAGAACAGCTCAAATTCCAGCAAACGACGACGAGAGGAAATAATGGCAAAGATGTGGAGTAACTGGAACCTTCATTCGTTACTGGAGGGAATATAAATGGATACGACCACTTGGGAAAAATGTTCGCCAAATTCCATTTCCAGGCAAATGCTCAATAAACACAAATGCTTATGTCCACTGAAACGCATGGACAGAAATACCCACCACAGCATTATTCGGACCAGTCCCAGAATGGAAACAACATAAATGTCCATCGTGTAGGCTGGCTCGATACACTGTGGCATGTTCACAGAATGAAACGTTACACAGACATGGGAAAGGTAAAACTAGTGCTAAATAGAACATGAAGGAACGTCCCAGACATAAACGTGCAGCCAAACAAGCCACAGAGGAAAGAAGGCCGGTGCCGTATACCTGCGTGAGTACACAGGGCTAGACCAGGCCAGCCCAGCCCTGGTGGCAGGAATCAAACAGAGGTTATGTCCGGGGAGTACCGATTAGGAGAGGGCCCAAGAGAACCTTCTGCAGAAATTGCCTACAACTCAATCCAAGCAGTGCTTACATCTATGTAATAATGGGTGGGACTGTTAAGACCAGTGCATGTATTTTTATACCTCAATAAAATACATTATTTTTAAAAAATACCATGGCTAGCCATTGCAGTCAAAGGGGGTCAAAGTAAGAAGCTAGAGTGCCCGTTAGTGTCTCTGGGGCGCCCGGTGGGCTCATTCAGTGAAGCGTCCGACTTCGGTTCAGGTCATGATCTCGCAGTTCATGAGTTCGAGCCCCGCGTCGGGCTCTGTGCTGACAGCTCAGAGCCTGGAGTCTGTTTCAGAGTCTGTGTCTCCCTCTCTCTCTGACCCTCCCCTGCTCATGCTCTGTCTCTCTCTCTCTCAAAAATAAATAAACATTAAAAAAAAAATTTGTTTTCAATGTGTCTCTAACAGAGAGGATGGGCAGCTCCGTGAGAAAGCGGGCAATGGGGTGGGCACAGTGCAGCTGCGGCCTCTGGGGGCATCACTGTGAGCTGGGCAGCTCCCTCAAGGTGCGCTCATTACATCGAGGGCGCACAGCTGACAAGCGGCCGAGCCAGAACTGCACGCTGAGAACACTGTACGTTGGTTTTCTCTAGGCCGAAATGACTCCAGGGCTGGGAAGTCCCATC
Source organism: Hyaena hyaena (assembly GCF_003009895.1). Lineage (NCBI taxonomy): Eukaryota > Metazoa > Chordata > Mammalia > Carnivora > Hyaenidae > Hyaena > Hyaena hyaena. The sequence goes on from NW_024081400.1 coordinate 134,318, forward strand.
TCTATGTGTATATACTCAGGAGCCAAATATTCACACACACACACACACACACACACACACGCACACACACGCACACACACACACGGGCGTCCGTGTAGACACCTGTCTGCCACCACAGGCCTCAATTAGGTGTGGCCACTCATGACCTCAGTCAACTCACAGATGCCAGGGTCTCAGGAGAGCAGTTCCCTGGCTGGGAAGGTGAGGCCAGCTGGCCTCCGGGCCTCGATGACAGCCAGTGCCTGGCCACGGCCTGCCACGGGGGAGAGGAGCCGTGAAGCCTACCATAATGCTCCCTCTACGTGGGAGGAACCCACGGGGTAAACATGTCTTTTTCTTTCTCTTGCCGACTCCCACCAAAGCTGGATCCGCCTTCATGCGACGCCCGGGAACGTGGCCGTGAGGCGCGGCTCGCTCTATGAGGTGCTGGGCTCGCGAGCTGCTCAGGAGAGGTCCTGGCTGTGCACCGCGGTGGGGCTGACGGGCTCCGCGAACAAGACCACATCCTGCTGCGTGGCTGGCAGAACTCCTGCCTATCGTACCTGCACCTGGGCGCCACGTAGCCTTTCATAGGGAAGAAATGTTGTTTTGGAAAAAAGCCTGAACTCGGGAGCCTGTGACCGCCAGCTTTCCATCAGGACGCAGTGTGGCAGGGGCTCGGGGGACAGGCTGGCTTTACCAAAGGGAAGCCAGGGTCTGCCCCCCACTGGCTGCACTGGGTGGGGGCAGCCAGTGGAAACGGAGGCTGCGGAGAGGCACAAGAGAGCTGCCCACATCCCACCAGAAGCTTCCAGCTGCTCTGCTGACCTGATCTCCAAACTCCATCCTCACACCTCCCGGCCTCCCTGTGGGTCTGGGAGCAGGCCCCGTAGGCGTGCGGCCCCGGCCCCCCAGGCCAGTATCTGCATCGGCAGCCCCCCGTCAGTCAGGCCGTCTTAGACCCACTGGCAAAGCCGTGAGGCCAGGCTGGAGAGACTGGGGGCCACAGAGAATGGAATCAGACAAGGGCGGGCACGAGGCACACGAGGGGCCACAGCTGCAGTCCGCTGGCCCCCCACCAAGGAAAGGTTTCCAGTAATGAGGTCTGCTGCCTTTCAGGAAGAGTCTTCCGCGTCGAGCACTAGGTAGCAGTGGCCAATCCGCTCAGCATCTGTGGGCAGGAGAGTTCATCTTCCTAACTGGTGAAATGTGAAGGCTACCATGTTGCCATGGTGATTTGTATTAGAGAACACTGTGGCCCACACGATAGGCCGTTGCTTCCTAGGTCTTCATTTATTTCCTCTTAAAAAATACATGTTAATACAGAGTCAAAACCAGTGAACATAAAAAACGTAACGCAAGGCAGGCCTGCTGTCTCCGAGGGGACCCGGCTGCCTCTGAGACACTGATTCAGAACTTGCGCGCAGAACGCTCACACGCTCCGCAAAGCGTCTGTGGAGCACAGGGCCCTGGCGAGCGGCTGGGCCAGGCTTTGCGGGAGACCAGAGGCAAGTGCCGCAAAGCACCTGCCTACAGGGAGAGAAGGGAAGCTCATCTGTAATCAAGGTGCAACAGAAGTGGGAAGTGCCGACTTCTGCCACTAGGGCGACCAGAGGCACACGAACACAGAGGAGGAAAAAATTCCTTACATTAGGAAGATCACGACGAGCTACGTAAAAGAAAGGAAGGGGGAAAGCACACATCAACGCCTCCCACTGCCAGGCCCTGCTTCGAGGGTGCAGCTCAGCCTAACGAGGCCCCAGGCACCAGGCCAAGCAGGCCACTCTCTACGGGGGGCGGGGAGGGCAACCGAGGGAGGGGGTGAACTGTCCAAAGACAGAGCCGGACAGCAGCCAGGTCAGGATTCCAGCCCAGGCTTGGCTGACTCTCCCCACCTCGGAGGGACCCTCCCCCATTGGCGTTTAACCTATACCCAGAGAGACTGACGGCTTTTCATCGAGGAAGCGGGGTGCGGGCCGTCCAGGCTGACAGCAGGGTCCAGGCGGCCAGGGGCAGTGGGGCCCAGGGCACAGAGCGAGGGGTAGCGGCAGAGGCAGGGAGTTCTAGAAGGTTCCGACGCAGCCAGATGGCAGGGCCTCCTGTTGCCACTTAGGGAGCCGAGAAGGGCCACAGGGTCAGCAGAGAGGAAGACAGCGGGGCTGAGAACAGCGGGGCTGGCCAGCAGCTGCCCGTCCCTCGTGCCGTGTGGCCCGCGGGCACATCACGTGCTGGGGCCTCGCTGAAGCAGGCACTCGTAGGCGCTCAGCCTTCTCTGGATGACGGCACAGATGTGAAAGCGCACAGTCAGCTGACAGGGAGAGGAAGCTGGGGCCTTTTTTTGGTAACTATCAATACCCTCGAAGTGGCTTTCCGACATCTGCCAGGAAAGCTTTTCATTTACAAAAAAGGGGGGGGGGAGAAGAGGAAAATCTATGTGGCAAAACCCCAAGGTGCTTGATTAAGAGAACACAACAAGACAGCGCCCTTTCTACGGGGCTCTGCTGCCTTCCGGCCTCCAGCCACTAAAGCAGACAGGCAGCACCGCTCTGCAGCGGTCCTGGGCCCTGAGCTCCCACGCACGTTCTGCCCAGAGAGAGTGCCAGGCGACTGCCTGAGCAGGAGAAGCCCCCTCGCCCTTACAAAAGGGTCCACAGCAAGGCTCCTTGACGTAACCAGTCCCCCGGTGCACTTTAAGCGAGATTTACGCTCCCACCACTGCGGCGACGTCTGCTCACAAAACAGACCTCAAGGGCAAGATGATGGGCAAGTGCTCTGTCCCGATCCCTCGGACCCACGCCCAGCACCTTAAGGAGCGTCAAGATCCTCGAAGCCCAATCCTCCCCGAAGGGAGACAAGCTCCCCTTACCAGTGATGGCTGGCTGGCTGGAAGGGGCCGTCAATGAGCACATCTGCTGAAAGGAAAACGTGAGCTCTGAGTAATCCAGGTGGTCGCACCGACAGAGCCAAGCACTGGCTCCCGGGCCGGCACAACCACCTGGATGCTGGCTGCGCTGAGTCACGTCCCACATGACAAAGCCTCCAGGCGCCCGGCCGTGTCCTGGGCTCTCATCATTCTCCTGGCAAATCTGCGCTGAGCACACAGTTTACGGTGCTGCCAGGAGAAATCCTAGGAATCGCAAGAGTCTTCGAGTACCCCGAGGAACATCTGGCCTGCACGTGGACGCAGGCCCACGGTGCTCCCAGGGAGGCGGGGGCACGCGGGGGAAGGAACCAGAGGGGCCCACGGAGAGAGGAGGACACTTGGGCTCGACATCAACAGACACCCTCTCCCTGGGCAGAGGGCCGGGGGGGAGGCACTGCAAAGCGGAAGTTACATCTGAGCAAAGTAGAGGGACGGGGCTGCAGTGTCCTGCACACGGTGAAGAGTCCTGTGCGTCCGGCGGCGGGGCAGGTCCCCAGCCTGGGGAAGGGCTGGGTGGAGGTGACCAGACGCACAGCTAAGCACCTTGCCTACGAGGCTACAGGGCTGGGACCTGATCACATTCTGGTCAAAGCAGCAGCAGCAGCAGCAGCCGTGAGTTTCTGATGGAGAATTCCCCGGCAGGGCAGAGGGTGAATCCCGAGGGAAGAAGCACACCCGACAGATGGGTTAGGGGTCGAGAGCCCACAGAGCAGCACCACGAGCCAACAGCATAGAAGTGGTCGTGCGGCGAGAAGAGCACTGATGGAAGCGGAAAAGTCAAGGTTAAGTGAACAGAACTAGGAACTGGGGCGAGGCGAGGGAGGAGCCAGGGAGGCTGAGCGGTTCCGGCCTGGGGCCGGCCCCCCTATAACCACCAGGAGAAGGGCGGGCGGAGGCACGGGACCCGGATGTTGGGAAGCTTTGGAGCTGCCGGCACACGCAGGCCGGCTGAAACCGCAGGAAGACAGGAAACACCCAGAGAGATGTCGGAATGAAAATGGGATATATTCCTGGGGAGCAACGGTACTTAAGGGTCAGGTAGGAAATAAAACAAGGCTCTGCTGAAAACATAACCCTGCAATAAAAGGAATTACATCCCTATGTTGTCTCCAAAGCTTGTCATCACCCAGCTACAGGTCTCCCCAGTCTGGGTGGGACGTATAAACGCCTCCCCGTCTGCACGTCAGCAAAGAGACAAATTCCCTTAAGGAGGCAGAGAGGTGGTGACAAAGAGCTTGTAAAACAAACTGTCTTTCCTTCCTCTGTTCCCTCAGTAGAAATCACTCTGATCTATATTTCTCTCTTACCACCTCTGATTTCAGGCCAGTAACCCCACCCTTGAGAAATATGCCTCAATCCAGAAATACAAAATCGGGAAAAGCCACACATCAATATTCTTGATGCAATAAGCCTAGGAAAGTTAGCTGCGTCTAACGCTGGATTCAAAACAAGCCCTTTGGGGAACTCCATCCTCCACCAAGCAAATGCGGATGCTTCTCCACTTCTCCTCCTGTCTGGACGAGACCTGACTAAGACCTAGAACTAACAGCTTCCTGGCCGGACCAGGAATAGACGTTTTGAGGTTCGGTCTGGGTAGACGGCCGTCTGGCCCAAACGGAACGGGCTCCAGGCCTCCAAAGCAGGCTCAAGGAAGGACCCAGAACCATGGCTATTAAGGAGGAAAGCAGATGAGAGGGGGTCCTGGGTCCAGGACACGTCAGGCCCGGCAGCGGGCCTCCAGGATGCCCTGCACAGGCCGGGAGAGTGGCCTCTCCAGCCGGTCAGTCCTGCCAATACACCTCCCCGTTCTCATTTGCAGGTGGAATGGAGCTAAGGCCTTTCCCAAGGGCCATTTGTGATGATTCAAGGAGCGAACGTGGCTAGTGGCCAGTCCTTACTTGTCTTGCGGTCCTTCCTCTCACCGGGGATTATGGTGTAGAGGTAACTACGACTTTAGGAAAACTCACTGGAAAGGTGGCCATCCATATCCTTATGTTCTCCAACAGCAAACTGCTAGCATACTTTAAAATGACAGCATGTGTGTGATAGATTATTGGCGTTAATTCTGAGCTGCTTTTCTTTCCCACGACCTCATGTGATCCTTAATAATAATCCTGTACAGTCAACAAGCAGGGACAGCACCCTTATCAACAGGATAACAAAGCCAAGGCTCAGAGTGGCCCAACTTGTCCCAGGTCACGTGGCCAGAAAAGGCAAAATGGGGAATCTGAATTCAAAACCTAGTTTTCTTTCCATTTTAGGATGTATAGACCCTCTGCTTGCTATAGGTGAGAAATCCCACATAAAATACCTGATCTAATTTCTGATTCTAAGTCCCATAGCCTTCTATAACACCATGCAAACTCCCTAAAAAGGGAGTCAGACTTACAAACTTCCATTTTCACAAACTCAACCAGATTATAGTGCTGAAGGCAAGCATGACATACAGACAATCACAGAAGGTTCCAAAATGGCCTAGAATTCCTGGGGGAAGATAAGCCACAAACATAGCCCCCCCACCCCTCCTGCCCCCGGGATGAGGAGACAAAATATCCTGGGATGTTGAGAGGTACATATAAACATCGCACAGTGCCAATCCACAGGCCAAAGAAGCAACAGCCCTCCACAAAATGTAACCTCATCAAGTTAAGGCAAGAAATGAAACACAACTCGAAAGGCACAAAATAAACAGGAAAACATTCTTGAGCTATACTAGCAGCCAGAACAAGATGATCTTGCCAATTTTTAATATGAGGTTAATAAGTGATCATGTGAAAAATATGTGTAATGTTTTCTTCCTCCAAATTCAAAGTCACATGTGGACTACAGACTTCAATCAGGCCACACAGAGAAGAGGAGGGAGGGAAACCAGATCTGCGTCTCCAAAATTTGCATTTGGGAGCCTCAGGAAAGTAGCCAAATCCATTCCAGGAAATCTGGTATTTCTAAGATTTCATGGAGGACTGAGAATATGCCTGAACGGTCTGGAAAAGAGCCACTGTGAGGTCTGTACGTACAAAGAACTTCAAGGAGACAAGACGGGAAAACTGCAGATCCATAAACTTCATTGGAGGGTTTGCGGTTTTCCCCTGTTAATACTGAAAGCTACACTTCCCCCAGATGCCACCAGCAGGTGGGGGCTGGCAACAAACACCGAACCCCAGTGGCAAATACCTAAGAGGCGACCGGGCCAGGTTCCAGCACGGCTGTACGAAGAGCTAGTCTGCCAGGTTAGATGAATCTTCTAGGCTAGAAGAATAGGCTCAGGGGTCACAGGGCCACATGGTCTCACTCAGGCAGTAAATTAGACCCTGTCCTCTCTGACATGGTCATCGGTGACAAGGGTCAGCCAGGAGATAAAAGTCCTGTTTAAGCAAGACATCTGCAGACTGCACTCAGTTCACGTCAGTAAGCCCTGTGGGTCACAGAGATTTCATAAACAGCACGGGGTCGTCCCAAATTTGTCAAGCAGCCTTATCCAACACCTCGTGGCCAGTCCGCTGGAGGACCATAGATTAAACGCATAGATAAAAAGGCCGGGGCCAGGGGACAGAATGGGGAAGTTGCTGCACGCAGAGGGAAAACACTGAACAGCGGTCCCAAACAAGTAGCCCGCAAAGCCACTTTGTGTCAACAGCCACATTCTATTTGGTTAGCAAAAATGTAAACTAGTTGCCAACGCTGAAAAACCGAAAGGGTTCGTGTCAAACTGTAGAAAAATCAGAGACTATGTCAAGAGCGAACCTCACTCCTATCTGGCGACGAGCAGCTGGAGGTGGAGGCCCGTGGGGTGGCCACAGTCTACGCCATTCCCTATTCCTCACGTACAAGGTCAATTCCACCCCATTAATCCCGCGTGGCTCCCACAGGCTTTGGAGACTGCTAGCTCTTGATCCGAATTAGAGCATTATGTAGAAATCGGATCGCTGGTCACATAAAAACAAGCGAATTGATACACAGAACTACAATTAGGAGTGAAAATCAAACTACAAAAATAGTCCTTCCCCCCCCAACCCCCCCCGCAATGTTTCTGATCCGCATCAGAGCTCGGTACGGAGTCCTTTTCTCTCCTCTCTCGCTCGGCCCACGGACGCGTACCATCTACTCGCCATCAATTACCGTGGGCGGCTGGCTGATGCCCTGGGATTCTAACCTGGGGGTCCTGCCCACGGGACATCTGACGCACCGGCTTCTCTCAAGTGTCCACGTGGAGCCTGGCCTCGCCCCTGCCCCGCCCCCGCCCCCACCACCTGCTAGTGTATTTGCAGCTCAGGAAGTACCCACTATCCCTCAGAAGCTCGAGAGCATCACCACCTGAGGCGCCTTCTTCTTGCTTTCTCTCTTTCTTAAAAACCAAACTTTTTAACTTGGAATAACTATACATTTACCCCCAAAAACGTTGGAAAGGCAATACAAGCTGTACTGAGTTTCTGTATTCTCGCCCAGTCTCCCTTAATGTTAACAATCACCACAGACCCTCTTTCCCAACGAAGAACCTAACTGTACTATAATTACTATTAATTAAACTCAAGACTATTTGGATTTAACGCTTTCCCACTATTGTCCTTTTTTTGGGGGGTTCTGGAATCCGACCTAGAATATTACACTGCATTTAGAGCCCCTCTCTTTTTAAATTTTGTTTCTATTCACATCAAATGGTACACAAAGTCTATCAACGTTTGGCTCACCTCTCCCCACGCCCCCAGAGACAGCCCAGATGAGGTGAGCAGCTCAAGTATTTGCTCCGATGTTTCTAATCCCGCCATCTATGGACATCATATGAAAGGTGAGACTTGGGCTCCCTGACGCGCACCTCCATAGGTATCTCCCTTCGCCCCAGCATCCCGATGAGTGTGAGTGTAACATCTGAACGGCTCAGTGTTTACTGCTTACAACATGACTGTGTAAATGCTATCCCTCGCGGAGTGCTTCTGCGTCCTTTCTGGTATAACGCTGTTCTCTCTGGAATTAAATGTTTATTCCTTCACAGAACCGTAAAGACGCTGCCCCATTGTCTTGTAGCCTCCCGTGTTGCTGCTCTCCAGACACTTAGAGTCTTAACTCTTGGTACACAACCTCTTCTCTTTTCGTCTCGAGGTGCTATGCAGTAGACAGCCCCCATGGTGCTCGGCCAGTGCGCTTAGTTGGTCCAAGCAGGGTGCTAATAAGAAGACGGCCCCAGTACCCTCCACCTCCCAGTGTTCACACCCTCGTGATGGCAATTCCCTCCCCTTGAACGGAAGCTGGACCTAGTGACTCACGTCTAACAAAGAGAATACAATGAAAGTGATGCGTTGGTGCTTGTGAGCTTGGGTTCCAGAAGGCTGTGACTTCCGTGTTGCTCACACTCTCTCTTGCTCACTCGATGAGTCAGGCTGCCGTGCTGGGAGCTGACAGCCAGCCAGACCAAAGCGGCAGGAAACAGGCCCTTGGTCAAACGGCCCACAAGGAACCGAACCCCGCCAACAGCTGCTTGAATTAGCGTGAGAGTGGACCCACCCCCAGTCGAGTCCACTCGGATACCTCGCTCACAGCCTTGTGAGACACCCAGTGCCAAACGACCCAGCTAAGCCCACAGAGACCGCGAGATAGTGTTGCTATTCTAAGCCAGGGTCAGCAAACTGTAGCCCTGAAGTGAGGCACGCTTTTGCAAATACAGTTTTATGGGAATGCAGTCACAAGTACTCATGCAGGTACAATCGATGGCTGCTTTTGCACTGCAATAACAGAGCTGAGAGACTATAACACAGACCATCTGGCCCGCCAGCCTAAAATATTTAAGAAAAAGCTTGCCACTCCCTGCTCTAAGCCACTAAGTTTTGGAGTAATTTGTTATGCAGCAATCGAAACTATGTCCTCCTCCCTGGAAACTTTTAGGGTCCGTGCTGGTCCTTTACGGCCTAAAATTTCACGACAATGTGCCCCGGTATAGATCTATTTTCAAAAGCTAATGGGCTGGGAACTAATGGTCCCCTCCGGAATCTGGAAGCCCTTGTTCCTCAGTTCTGGGAAATTTTCTGAAATCAATGCATTAATAATTTCTTCTACTTTCTCTTTCTGGTGCTGCTATTATTTGGATGTTTGACCTCCAGAACAAAGCCTCCACGCTAAGGTCTGGCTCACACTCTCCATCTCTGTCTTATTTTTTTAACAGCTCCTGTTATGTCAGGAATACAGTATCTCCTCTTGCCTGATGGGATTTTTTTCTTAAGCTGCAAAAAAGTTTTCCCTGCTCCCCTCCACCGTTTGCTTCCTGCGTTCATCTTATCTCACTGTTAGAGACTACAGAGAGAATGTTTCCTAGGATATGTGTATTGGTTTATATTCTGGTCACTTAGAGTAGGTTAGCAAATATCTGAAGATGGATCAGCCCCTCAGATGGAAGAACAAAGAAATAACAAAGGGTTACAAGGTCTGTCTGTGTGGGCGCAGTCTGCCAGTGGGTTAGATGATCGGGTCACACATTTTACTAATGAACTTCCAACTTCTAGGGTTCGTGGGGCTTTTCGGTGGGCTCTTCAACTTCTCATAATGGAATGTCCTTTTTTTTTTTCTTTAATGTTTATTTATTTTGAGAGTCAGAGAGAGCGCAGGGGAGGGGCAAGGGGGGTGGAGGATCCAAAGGGGCTCTGCACAGACAACAGCAAGCCTGATGTGGGGCTCGAACTCATCATCCGCGAGATCATGACCTGAGCCAAAGTCAGACGCTTAACCAGCTGAGCCACCCAGGCGCCCCTCATAATGGGATCTTTCCATCTCCTGTCTGGGAGGTCTGTGCCCACGGTCCTGGAGACAAGGAGGGGAAGGACCCTCAGGCAGGGACGGGAGGTCTCGCCTTGCCTTGTGTGGGAGGCCCCGTTCTCGGTGGCACCCGCTATCTCTGCACCCAGAGACCCTGCACGTTAGTCTCCCCAGGTGATGACCTGGAAGGTTAACCAGTGATCCTCTGCAGGCGCGAAGGGGGGTAAATGCCACACTACCCAGGTCGGGAGATGATCTGACCACCTCCTTCCTTTCTCCACCCCAGCTGAGGCTCACCTGCAGAGATGCCTGGTCCCCACGCTCTCAGGGATCCCCGGGGCTCCATGGGGCAGCCTGGCTGCCTCTGTGTTTCAGGCCTGAGCTCCAGCCATCTCTAGTCCACTTAGTCAAGCGCCCACTGACCACCTACCCCTTCCCAGCCACCACAGTTCTGAGGCCACCACCCTCTCTCAGTGTGTTTACTCTCATTTTAACCGGGATTGGGGAAGGCGCAAAGGCAGAGGGTTACATTTGATAAGCCATTTATAACGGGCAGCCCAGATGCCCCGACCCCCACAGCCCGACAAACACCGGGTTCTGCAATTCTGTTTTCTTGCCCTTTCTTTCATCGCTGGTCCCTCTGCAAGCCCAAGATCATTTCTCGAGGCCGGACCCTCAGTCCTCTGATGTACAGCCAGTTTCCCCATGTCCTTTCCCTCTCCTCTCTCCGTCCAAGCCACCCTCCAACGGGTGTTGAAAATGCAAGTCAGATCAGGTCCCTCCCCCACTGTCATGGGCGGAATTATGTCCCCACCCCAAAATTCATACGTGGGAGTCCTAACCCCCAGCACCCCAGAACTTGACCTTATTTAGGGACAGAGTCTTTACAGAGGTAATTAAGGTAAAATGAGGTCATTAGCGTGCCCCAACCCAAAATGACTGGTGTCCTTACACAAAGGGGGAATCTGAGATAGGAGACAGAAACACACCCAGGGAGAACGTCACGTGAAAAGGCACAAGGAGAAGGGAGCCACGTGTAAGCCAAGAAGTGGCAGAGGCCACGAGGAGAGAGGCGTGGACCTGACCCTTTCCTGGCACTTCCCCATGCCAACCCATGACTTCAGGCCTCTGGCCTCAGGAACCATGAGACAGTATATTTCTGTGGCTCTAAGTCACCCAGGCTGTGAGACTTCGTTACGGCAGCCCCAGAACACCAGCATGCCGGCTTAAAGAGTTTCATGATTTACCGGGGAGCCTGGGTGGCTTAGTCGGTTAAGCGTCCGACTTTCGCTTAGGTCATGATCTCACAGTTCGTGGGTTCGAGCCCCGCGTCGGGCTCTGTGCTGACTGCCCGCTCAGAGCCTGGAGCCTGTTTCAGTCTGTGACTCCCTCTCTCTCTGACCCTCCCCTGCTCATGCTCACGCTGTCTCTCTCTCTCTCTCTCTCTCTCCTAGAAATAAATAAAACATTAAAAAAAAATTAAAAAAAAAAAAAAAAAGAGTTTCATGATTTACCACCAGTCTCTGAAAAAGGCTCTCCCTCTGGCCTGAAATTCCTCTCTTTGCCCACACTTTTCTTTTCTTGTTTTTTTTCAGTGTTTATTATTTTTGAGAGGGGAGACAGAGAGAGACAGAGACAGAGAGAGAGAGACAGCATGTGTGAGGAAAGGACAGAGAGAGAGAGGGAGACAGAATCCGAAGCAGGTGCCAGGCTCTGAGCTGTCAGCACAAAGCCCGATGCGGGGCTTGAATCCACAAACTGTGAGATCACGACCTGAGCCGAAGTCAGATGCTTAACCAACTGAGCCACCCAGGCGCCCCAATAAATTTTAATTCTTGATGGAATGTGCATTTTAAAAGAATCTCTGTAAGAATACACAGAAAACTAGTAATAGTGGCTACCTACAGAGGAGGGCAAGAACCGAACGGGCGGCTAAAAGGGCAGGAATAGACTTTTCACTGTCTTTTTAGGTTTTGAATTTGCAGCCATGTGACTGCTGAACTTACTTTAAAAAATGAGTTGAGGTTTTAAAAAAGTGGAGCATCTTACGGAAACATTAAAGGTACATGATAGGCCATGTGGATACAAAGGCCAAGAAACAGGACCTCAACCACATGTGGGAATTCAATTTATGAAAAGAAAGTTATCTCAAACCAGTGGACCAATGGATCAGGAACGCCTAAATCAGCAAAGGGTGTAGAGACAACAGCTAATCCCGGCGGGAGGGGGGGGGGGGGGCAGAGGGGGCGGAGGGGACAGTTAGTCACCTAGTTTACCCCACACACTAAACTAAACTTCAAATAAACCGAAGAGTTATAGGTGAACAATAAAACCACGAAATTATGAAGAAATTATAGACTCACACAGTAAATATTTTTCTGAGAGGTTTCTTAGAGAGGAATCTGAAAATACATCACAACATTAACTGTGCATATGACTTTCAGTAAGCAATGCTCTTTTTAAGAGTTTAACCTACAGGAAATATTAGTCAAAAGAAGCAAAGAATATGGATATGTATTTTACACAGTGTGGCTTTAATACTGAAAAAAGGAAGTAAGTTAAATGCTAGAAATTTAACTATTAACACTACAATACTAGAAAATTGGTTAAACACATTATGTATATCCAATTATGAAATGGTATGGAGCCTTTAAAATTTTTTTTAATGTTTTATTTATTTCTGAGAGAGAGAGAGAGAAAGAAAGAGAGAGAGAGGGAGACACAGCATAAGCAGGGGAGGGTCGGGGAGAGAGGGAGACACAGAATCCAAAGACAGGCTCCAGGATCTGAGCTAGCAATCAGCACAGAGCCTGATGCAGGGCTTGAACCCACAAACCGCAAGATCATGACCTGAGCCGAAGTCGGACGCTTAACCAACTGAGGCACCCAGGCCCCCCAATGTTTACTTATTTTTGAGAGAGAGACAGAGACAGAGATAGAGCATGAGAGGGTAAGGGGCAGAGAGAGAGAGGGAGACAAAGAATCTGAAGCAGGTTCCAGGCTCTGAGCTGTCAGCACAGAGCCCGACATGGGGCTTGAACTCACAAACCGTGAGATCATGACCTGAGCCGAAGTCGGACGCTTAACAGACTGAGCTGCCCAGTCGCCTCTCGCTTCTATGTTTTTAAAAAAACACAATTTACATGCTCACTTTGGCAGTACATACACTAAAACAACACACCTGCCAAAAAAGCTCCTAAGGTGGGCCATCGAAAGCCCCTGAATGTCCCACAGCACACGACACCTTCTAGCCACAAGGAAGTGGGAACAATAAACTAGAAAGCACAAATGTGGGAGATTCCCTACCTCGAACCAGAGACTCCAAGGTTTTCAGTATCTTATAGAAACATCAGCTTCCTGGGAAATCCAGCAGCACGCGCAGGAGGGCCGTGTATTTTTGTGTCAACAACCCTTCCCTCCCTCACAACCCCCGCTCTCCCCTCCCCTGCCTTCCAGGCGTCGCCAGCCACGCGAAAGAGAGCGGTAAGGGACACGAGGCCCCCCCACGGAAACAACGCAGACCCCGTCCAGGTGCCCAGGTGCACGGCCACTGCTCTGTCCATCTGGCTCATCGGGTCCAGAGGCCTCTCCCCTCCTCCTCCCTGCAGAGGCGCCCCGTGGAGACTGGGGTGCAGGCCGAGATGTGGACACCGCCCCTCCCTGCTGTCCCACCGCCAAGTATAAGGGACCAGACGCGGCTCATCTGCCCGAGCCTCAGCCTCGGGGACACGCGAAGACTTGGGCAAGGAACAGGAAAGAGACAGGGGCAGAAGTCGCTCAGAGGGGGCGCCTGGGTGGCTTAGTTGGTTAAGCATCCGACTTTCGCTTAGGTCATGATCTCGCGGTTCATGGGTTTGAGCCCCGCGTCGGGCTCTGTGCTGACAGCCAGCTCAGAGCCTGGAGCCTGTTTCAGAGTCTGTATCTCCCTCTCTCTCTCTGACCCTCCCCTGCTCTTGCTATCTCTCTCTCTCTCTCTCCCCTAGAAATAANAAAAAAAAAAAAAAAAAGAGCTATAAAAAGTCTCTCAGAGGGTAGCTTTCCCAGAGCCTCCCAGGGCTCCGGGCACTCAGGCTGTGGCTGCCCCCCCCCCCACTGCTCAGGGCTGCTGGGAGGGCCGAGGAGAGGAGGGTAAGAGGCTCGGCGTGGGTCCCAGTGAAAGCCTCAGGTGCGTGCGACAACAGTGGGCCCTCCTAACGGTCGACGTGACCCTTATTCAAATGAGACACAGAAGGCTAACCCTGAGCAGGCTCTGACCAAGGCTCTGCCTGGAGTAGACTGAGGCCAGCCCCCGCCCCCCCGCCCCGTACACAAGCCCCCTTCACCTACCGCAGCCACTCCGCGGCGTGTCGGATGATCGTGATCCTAAGGGAAGACTTCTCTGAGGGGTCACGTAAGCCACCGCAGCTAGGGTCCCCCCAGATGACAGAGCACCGTGAGGAACACACGTGTAGGCGACTGCCCCACGAAGCAAGAAGGTACGGGAGCCGTGAGCAGGGGATGGGCATTCCCTTCGAGGACAAGTGAGAACACCCCCTGCAAACCCACCTCCACCACTCACCTCTACTGTGAGGCCTTACCTCGGCTCTCACCTCACCTCTGCCTCACACGCCTTCTCCTACCCACACATGCACACGCGCGCGCACACACACACACACACACACACACACATTCTCTTGGCAGGAAAGCCTTTCTTGACACGAAACAGAAAGGCAATTAAACTGCCCTGACTTCCCTGAAGAAAGTTCTCTCTGGACAAAGCGAAAAGGGCCCCGCAGGTCAGGAGAGGACCGGTTAAGCCTAATGAACACCTAGTCCAATTGTCAAATGCCTGCAAGCCTTATACTGGTTTTGCCACTCAGCATGTAGGGCCGAGAACCATCATTTAACCTTCAAGGGACTCAAGTTACCTCGCCTATATGACAGCATGACACCAAGCCAAAAAAAAAGGAGAGTCTCTGCTTGAAAAAACCCTCTCCTTTCCAGAATGCCAACCCAAAAATAACTTCTTAAAACACTGGACTCCCAGAATCGAGTGGGATCTTCAAGGATTAACCATTATGCTCTGCCTCTGTGTTATATTACCCCGGAAAGCATTCTGAGGACATGGGCAAATTTGATATGTCCAATTCTTAAATTAGCCAGAAAGGAAACTTCTCCAAGCGTCCTAAAATCCAAGCTGAAAAGAATGAAGATTCACCGAATGCTGAGTACCTGTCAAGTGCTTCCTTATTTACTGCTTTCACTGCCAGTGGGATGGGAATTGCTAACCTCATTTTCTGCAGCAGAAAACAGCAGTTACAAACCGCACACCCTCTTGTACACAACACGGAGTACGAAAGGCAGAAGTGGGATTTACACCCAGTTCCTCCTGTGCTGAAGTAATTCATGTCTCCACCGTGAGCCCCTGGCGGGCGGGAAACACGCAGAGACTCACCGCGGTGGTCGGCCCGGCAACGAGCTCACACGTGCTCACGCAGTCAGTCTACACCCCCACCTCTGCAGCCCTGCAGCCCTCAGCCTCTCTCAGGATGGGCACCCCTCTCTACGGCTAAAAAGGACAAGAAAAATAGCTTCACTAGAAAACCAGCATCAATGATAAGCAAAACGAGAGGACCAAATGTATCAGCTGATGTGCTTCTGATCCACCTTCCAATTTCCACCTTCCAATTTAATGTGACGAATACTTGCTGATGTCCAATTTGCTGACCATGGTGGTAATGGACTAGATTTACAACGATCAACAGGACAATGCCCTTGCCTTTAACGCCACGTAGTGGGGAGACCAGAGGTGAACACAACTAACCTAACACAGGGTTTGTTGTGGAAAGCACAACAATAGTAAAAAGGATGAAGAGCTGTTAAAGTTCTTATTGATAATACTAGAAGACAGTGGAGAAATAGTTTCAAAATACTCAGTGAAAGTTACTTTTCCCTAGAAGCCAAAGTTTTATAAACTAGCTGAGCAGGTTAAAGACATGAAAGGAAAAAGTTTACAATGTCCAAACCTTTTCTGCAAGAATTACTTGAGGAAGCGCTCCAGCAAAATAAGTAATAAACCCAATAAAAAATAAGAAACAAAGATTAAAATTAGAGCAATTCTTTAATAAATATAATTTATATGAATGAGTTTACCTATATAAATTATTTTTTGGAAATACGGTTTAGAACAAAAAATGGGGGGGGGGGGCACACAAAATACAAAAATCATCAGAATCCCAAAGAGAAAGGAGAAAAAGTAGGATACAAAAAAATACTTGCAGAAATAATGATTTAAATTTTCCCAAAGTTGGTGAAAGAAAACCCTACAGAGTGAATACTAAGCAAGATAAACCCAAAGAAAACCAGTCCCAGATAAGTCATACTCAAATCTTGTTATAAAAACAAAGGAAAAAAAAAAATCCTGGAAGTGGCCAAACAGAACAGTTCTATGACCTACAGGAGAAAGATTCAAATAACAGTGGATTTCTCAACAAAAACCATGGAGGCCAGAAGGAAGTGGCATGATGTGTATCAAGTGAGAAAAACAACTGTTAACCCAGAAGTCTATATCCACTGAAAATCTCTCTCGGGAATGAAGAACTGAAGACTTATTAATCAGGGAGGGAAAATGAAAAGATTATATCCCCAGAAGATCTGCTCTAATTGTTAAAGAAAGTTCCTCATACAGAAAGAAAATAATTTCAGAAGAAAGAAAGCATAAAACAGGGAGGGAAGGAGGAGGCTGGAACATCAGAAATGAAGACAAAGTAATGAAAAGGGTAAGTGTAATAGAAAACGCTCCCTGTCTTGAGCTTTATAAATTATGTTCAACATTTAAATATATATGTATATATGTATTTGAATATATATGTATATATTCATATATATGTATATATATAATGCTGTTCTGATATGGTTCTCAATATACACATAGGTAATATGTAAGAAAACCATATCGTTAAAGGGGGACATAAATGCTGGTAAGGTTTCTATACTCCACTTGAGTTGAAAATGTTGACATTAGGAAACAGTGGTAAATTAAGTAAGTATATTATAATTCATAAAGCAACCACTAAAGAGAGAGAGAGATTTAAAAATTCTTTAGTCCACTATACTTCAATTAAAAAATAAAATTTCAGGGGCGTCTAGCTGCTGGCTCAGTTGGCTAAGGTCAGCTAAGTGTCCGACTTCAGCTCAGGTCATGATCTCGCAGTCCATGGGTTCGAGCCCCGCATCAGAGCCTGTGCTGCTCAGAGCCTGGAGCCTGCCTCAGATTCTATGACTCCCTCTCTCTCTGCCCCTCCCCTGCTCGTGCTCTGTCTCTCTCTGTCTCAAAAATAAATAAATAAATAAATAAATAAATAAATAAAATTTCAAAAGTTCAAAAAATTCTTTAGACAAATTAAAATGAAATTATAAAAACTGTTCAACTGGGACACCTGGGTGGCTCAGCTGATTGAGCATATAACTCTTGGTCTTGACTCAGGGCATGATCTCACAATTTGTGAGATTGAGCCCCAAGTTGGGCTCTGACCTGACAGCATGGAGCCTGCTTGGAATTCTCTCTACCGCCCTCTCTGCCCCTCCCCTGCTCACACATGTACATGCGCGCACGCGCTCTCTCTCTCTCTCTCTCTCTCTCTCAAACAAAAGAAAACAAAACAAAACAAAACAGTTCAAGTAACCTACAGGATGCCGGATAAGAGAAACATAGGAACAAAAGCGTTGACGCAAACAGAAAACAAACAATAAAATGGTTAAATTTTAATTACAGTAAATGTAAATGATCTAAACACACCAATTAAAAGACTGTCAGAATGGATTAAAAATGATCCACCTATATGTTAGCCAAAAAATTTACGTAGGTAGATTAAAAGTTAAAACACAAGGAAAGATATGCCACACAAATATAATAAAAATAAAACTGGTCGATACCACCCATAGCGATCTACATATTCAACACAATCCCTATCAAAATAACATCAGCATTCTTCACAGAGCTAGAACAAACAATCCTAAAATTTGTGGGGAACCAGAAAGGACCCTGAAGAGCCAAAGTAATCTTGAAAGAAGAAAACCAAGGCTGGAGTACCCAGAATACGTAAATTCACAGAGACAGAAAGCAGAACAGTGGTTCGCAGGGGTTGAAGGGGAAGGAAATAGTGTTTCATGGGGACAGAGTTCCTGTTTGGGATAATGAAGAAGATGCGGAGATGGACAGTGGTGATGGCTAACGATACAATAAATGTACTTACTGCACGGAATTGATTTTAAAATAGTTTAAATGGTAAATTTATGTTATGTATACTTTACTATAATTTACACAAAATACGTGGGCTGCAGCTAAAGCAGAGATTAGAGGGAAATTTACGCCCTTTGTGACAGGCACCCCCTGTGACTCTGGTGTGCACGCCAGTGTACAAGGCCGTTCCCTTGCTAGACTGTGGACTGGACTGGATGACTTGCTTCTAATGAAGAGTAAACAAAAAAAGTGATGAAATGTTACTTTCTTGGTTAAGTTTTAGAAGATGGTGACTTGCGTCTTGCTAGCATTCACACTCTCTGACTCTTCCCTCTTGCTTGCTCTACTGAAGCAAGCTGCCATGATGGAAGAACCAACGTGCCAAGAGGCCGAGGGCAGACTCTGGCTAACAGCCACCGGGAACTGAATCCTACATGAGTGACTTGAAGTAGATCCCCCTCCAGTCCAGCCTTGAGGGAGCCTAGCCAACAGTGTGACTGCAGCCTTCTGAGAGCCCTGAGGCACAGCATCGGAAACCCAGCTGGGTTGCACCAGGATTCCTGACCCACAGAAACTGTAAGATAATATTGTTTTAACCCATTAAATTTGGGAATAATTTATAACTAACACAGCACTGAATGCTTATATTAAAATAAAAGAATAATCTCAAATTAATAATCTAAGCTCAGGTTTCAAGAAACTAGAAAAAGAAGACAAAATAAGGAAAGCGGAAGGAAAGCAACAGACAAAAGCAAAACTCAATGAAATTGAAAACAGAAAAACTATCAAGCCAAAAGTCCATTGCTTGAAAAGATTGATAAACCTCTAATAAAACTGACAAAGGAAAAAGAGAAGAACAAATTACCAATGTAAGAAGGAAAGAGTGGATATCACTACAGACCCCACAGATGTTAGAAGAACACAGGCATACTCTGGAGATGTTGTGGGGTCAGTTTGAGATCACCACAATAAAGTGAACATCACAATAATCAGCCAAATGATTTTTTCCCTCCAACTGCATATAAAAGTTATTTTCATACTATACTGTAGTCTGTGAAGTGTATTATGACACTGTCTTTTAAAAATGTAAAAAATACTTATTACCAAAACATGCTAACCATCATCTGAGCTTTCAGTGAGTTGTAATCTTTTAGATGGTGGAGAGTCTTGCCTCAACGTTGATGACCACGGACGGATCATGGTGAAGGCTGCTAAAGAGGGGGATGGCTGTGGCAATTTCTTAAAATAAGACAATGAAGTTTGCTCTATCAATGGACTCTTCCCTTCTCAAACAATTTCTCTGTACCGTGTGGTGCTGTTTGATAGCATTTCACCCACAGAACTTCTCTCCAAACTGGAGTCAGTCTTCTCACATCCCACCACTGTTTTATCAACTAAATTGATGTAATGTTCTAAATCCTTTGCTGTCATTTCAACCATCTTTACAGCATCTTCACCAAGAGTCAATTCCGTCTCAAAAACCACTTTACTCAGCCATAAGAAGCGATTCCTCACCCATTCAGGTTTTATCATGAGGTGGCAGCAGTTCAGTCCCATCTTCAAGCTCCACTTCTAATTCTGGTTCTCTTGCTATTTCCATCACATCTGCAGTGACTTCCTCCCCTGAAGTCCTGAACCCCTCAGAGTCCTCCATGAGGGGTGGACTCGGCTTTTTCCAAATCCCTGTTCACCCTGACATTCGGACCTCTTGCTATAAATCACGAATGCTCCTCGTGGCATCTAGAATGGTGAATCCTTTCCAGTAGATTCTCCATCCACTTTGCCCAGATCCATCAAAGGAGTCATTATCAATGGGAGCGATAGCCTTACCCATAGTTCTTTAAAAATAAGACTTGAAAGTCAAAATTACTCTTCGATTCATGGGCTGTGGATTGGATAACACTGTGTTATGTTTTGTTCTGTTGTATTAGCAGTGCAAAAACATTAATCTCCTACGTCTCCATTAGAGCTCGTGGGCGACCAGGTTCACTGTCAACGAGCAGTAATATTCTGAAAGGAATCTCTTTAGAATCTAGCAGTGGGTCTCAACAGTGGGCTTAAATTAAAATATTCAGTAATCCATGTTGTAAACATATGTGCTGCCACCCAGGCTTTGTCGTTCCACTTACAGAGCACAAGCAGGGCACACTGAGAATAATTTTGAAGGGTCCTAGGATTTTGAGATGGTGAATGAGCCCTGACTTCGAATTAGAGCCAACAGTTACAATGGCCCCCAACCAGGGTTAGCCTGTCCTTTGAAGCTCTGGAGCCACGCACGGACTTCTCCTCTTTAGCTATGAAAGTGCTGGATGGCATCTTCTTCCAAGAGAAGGCTGTTTGTCTATGTTGAAAACCTGTTGTTTAGTGGATCCACCTTCGTTAATGGGCTCAGCGAGACCTTCTGGAGAACCTGCTGCAGCTCTGACACCTGCTACTTCACCTTGCACTTATGTTGTGGAGATGGCTTCTTTCCTTAAACCTCATGGACGCACCTCTGCTCATTTCAGACTCTTCCTCTGCAGCTTCCCCACCTCTCACAGGCTTCACAGAACTGAAGAGAGTTCCTGACAGGCTTTGGCTTAAGTAAATGCTGTGGCTGGTTTCACCTTCAATCCAGAACACTCAGACTGTCTCCGTATCGGTGCTGAGGCTGATGTGCTTCCTGATCATTTGCTGTCACTGGAGTAATTTCCTTCAAGAACTTTTCCTTCTCATTCACAGCTTGGCTGACTGTTCGGTTCACGAGGCCGGATCATGGTCTACCCTGGCTTTCGACATGGCTTTCCTCAGTGAGCTAAATGATTTCTAGCTTTTGATTTAAAGTGAAAAATGTGCAACTCCCCCTTTCACCCTGCGGCCACTGTAGGCTTATTCAATATTTTAATATTGTTATGTCTCAGGGAACAGGGAAGCCCAAACAGAGGAAAAGAGAAGGGGGACCAGCTTGTCAGTGAAGCAGTCAGAACACGCACGGCACTTACCAGTTAAATTCACTGGCCTCTATGAGCACAGTCTAGGATACCCCAGTACAGTTACAATAGTAATTCAATAGTAACACCAAAAATCACTGATCACAGGGGCACCTGGGTGGCTAAGCTGGTTAAGCGTCCGACGTCGGCTCAGGTCATGATCTCACGGTTCGTGGGTTCAAGGGGTGCCTGGGTGGTTCAGTCATTAAGCTGGGACTCTGGCTTAGGTCATATCTCACGGTTAGTGAGTTTGAGCCCCACATAGGGCTCTGTGCTGACGTTAGGAACCTGGTTGGGATTCTCTCTCTCTCTCAAAATAAATACATTAAAAAACATTTTTTTAAACGTATTCTGGGGCGCCTGGGCGGCTCAGTCAGTTAAGCGTCCAACTTTAGCTCAGTCATGATGGTCTCACGGTTCGTGGGTTCCAGCCCCGGGTCGGGCTCTGTGCTGACAGTTAGCTCAGAGCCTGGAGCCTGCTTCAGATTCTGTGTCTCCCTCTCTTTCTCTGCCCCTCCCCTCCCGAAGTAAATAAACATTAAAATAAAATCACTGATCACAGATCACCATAACAAATATGATAACAATGAAAGGTCTGAAATACTGTGATAATTAGCAAAATGAGACACAGAGACAAGAAGTAAGCAAATACGGCACTTATAGACTTGCTTGACAAAGAGTTGCCACAAACCTTCAATGTGTAAAAACTGCGGTATCCATGAAGGGCAATAAAGTGGAGGACAAGAAGTGTGGTTGTACGACAACCAACCTACACACAACTTCAACAACTTAGGTGACAGGGAACAATTCCTCAAAAACTACACACAACCAAAATTTACCCAGGATGAGATAGATAATCTGAAGAGTTTAGTAAGTTTGAAAGAACTGATAGTTATAGTTAACCTTTTGAAAAAGAAATCTCCAGGCCTCAATGGTTTCACTTGCAAATTCTACCAAGCATTGAAAAAAAAGAAGTATCACCAAAACTATTAATTCTCTTCCAGAAAACAGAAGTCACATTTCCTAACTCATTTTATGAGGTCAGCATACTTAAAACCACATATAGATCACTCCCCAAAAAAGAGAGAAAGAAAACAACAGATGAATAATTAATGACTTAATGAAAATGAGGATATAAAAATGCTCCACAAAATATCAGCATACTGAATTCAGCATATGTATATAAATATACATGTATGTATGTACATATGTGTGTACATATACGTGATTCTGTGTCTCCCTGTCTCTCTGCCCCTCCCCCGCCCATACCCTGTCTCTCTCTCAAAACTAAACATTAAAAAAGGGTTTTAAAATGTCTATGGAAAGGCAAAAAAATAGAAGGGCTAAAATAATTTGCAAAAAAAAGAATAAAATTGAGGGAATCACCGTATCCAATTCGAAGACTCACTATATGGCTAATGTAATCAACACAGTGTAATGTTGGCAGATAAATAAACACACAGATTAACAGAAAAGAAGAGGGTCCAGAATCAGAGCCACACAAACACGTTCAACCTGACTTCTGATTAAGGCTCAAAAGCAATTCAATGGAGCAAAGATAGTCTTTTCACCACTTTTAAAACAAAGAAGGAAAACGCAAACTCAACCTCACAGCTTATAAAAAAAATAAACTCAAAAGTGATTGTAGATCTAAATGTAAAACATAGAACGATCAAATTTGTAAAAAGAAAACATAGGAGAAAGATCTTCGAGACTCAGGGTTAGGCAAAAGAGTTCTTAAAGATTCTGACGCCAGAAGCATGAGCCGTAAAGGAAGACACACTGACAAACTGGACTTGATCAGAATTAAAAATGTTTTTTTCTACAAAGACACTGGTGAGACCATGAAGAGATGGCAAACCGTAGAGACATACTTGCAAAGCACATGTCTGCTACAGGAGCTGTATTCAGTTCTATGTAAAGAACTCTGTAAACTGAGCAGGAAGAAAACAAACAACCCAGAGGGGGCGCCTGGGTGGCTTAGTCGGTTAAGCGTCCGACTTTCGCTTAGGTCATGATCTCGTGGTTCGTGGGTTCGGGCCCCGCGCCGGGCTGTGTGCTGACTGCCAGCTCAGAGCCTGGAGCCTGTTTCAGTCTGTGACTCCCTCTCTCTCTGACCCTCCCCTGCTCACGCTGTCTCTCTCTCTCCTAGAAATAAATAAAAAAATTAAAAAAAAAAAAAAAACCCAATCAGAAAATGGACAAAAGACTTGAACAGACACGTCACCGAAAAGGATATGTGGATGCTAGAAAAACACATGACAACACACGCAACATCATTAGCTGTTAGGGAAGTGCCCATCAAAGCCACAGTAAGATACAACCACACTTCTTCTAGAATGGTTGATTATTTGATATGCTGACATTCTTTTCCTTCACATGCTCACGTTATCTTAAATACTGACAGTCCCCAGAGTGGCAAGAACACAGAATGGCTGGATCATTCACCCACTGCTGGTAGAGATGGGAACGGCACCATCCCTCTGGAAGATGCTTC
This sequence comes from Hyaena hyaena, assembly GCF_003009895.1. Taxonomy (NCBI): domain Eukaryota; kingdom Metazoa; phylum Chordata; class Mammalia; order Carnivora; family Hyaenidae; genus Hyaena; species Hyaena hyaena. The sequence goes on from NW_024081400.1 coordinate 157,648, forward strand.
GGCAGCGTCTCAGAAACACACAATGACCGACCCAGCAAGCCCGCTCCTGCAGCACGCATGAGAGACAAACAAAAGCCAGGTTTAAGCAGAAAACTGCGTCTGTCTACACATACGTAGCAGCTTTATGTGTTACAGCCAAAACCTTCAGAAACAATTCAGCCTTTCCAACAAGAGAATGGGTAAACAAACGGTATCTCCGTACAATGGAATACTACTTGGCACTAAAAAGGACCAAGTGATTGAGGCACAGAGTAACTTGCACGGAACTCAAGGGCATTATATTGAGTAATATAAAAATGTATGTATGTATGTATGTATGTATGTACATAATCTCTATGCCCAACGCAGGGCTTGAATTCATGATCTGGTGATCAAGAGTCACATGCCCGTCCAACTGAGCCAGCCAGGCACCCCCTGTATTGAGTAAGACAAAAGCCAATCTCAAAAAGTGACAGAGCACATGACTCCATGTACACAGCGCTTGCAAAATGACAAAATTATGCTCACAGAGACAAAGGGTTGTCAGGTCAGGGTTGCAGGGAGCCTCTCTGGGGTTGGTGGGACATTTGTTTTCTAGTGGTGAACATTACATAAAAACACAGATACATATGCATACGTGTATGTGATAAATGAATGTATGACAACATCTGACAGTAATACACGCCAGGTTAACTATTCCGTAAAAAAACACAATGAGTGCGCGTGAAAACTGATGAAATCTGAATACGGTTTGAGGTTTAATCAATGCACGGTACAACGTCAACTTCCCGGCTGTGACCGCTGCGCGGGGGCAGTGCGTGGCTGGCGGAATAACGTCACACCCTCGTCTCCGGAAACTATGAATGAGACGAGATTATCTTGGATTATCCGGTGGGCCCAGGGTCACCACATGAGCCCTTAAAAGCAGAGAACTTTCTCCAGCTGGTGACAGAAAAAGGAATCCCAGATTCAAAGCACAAGAAGGGCTGGACACCTGCTGCTGGCCTGGCGGACGCAAGGCCACGTGGAAGGCACGGGGAGGAGCCGAATTCCGCCAACAACCAGAATCAGCCTGGAACAGATCCTTTCGCCAAATCTCCAGTGAGAACTGCAGCCCCAGCTGACACTTTGATTTCATCCCGGTGAGACTCTGAGCAGAGAATCGAGCCACTCTACTCAGACACTTGACCCACAGAGCCATAAGCGGGTAAGTTCGTGTGGTCTTAAGCCAGGAAGCAGGTGGTAATTTGTTACAGCGGTAAAAGGAAACGAATACAGAGTAGTTTTCAACCAAGGTGAATAGGGGACACTGGGTAACATGTGGAGACACTTTTGTCACATCTAAAGGAGAGCTACCAACATCTAGCAAGTAGAGGCCAGGGATGCTGCTAAGTACCGTGTAATGCACAAGGCAGCCCCCCCTCCCACAACAAGCAAGGATCTGGCCCCGAACTTCAGTAGTGCCGAGGCCAAGAACCCGCACTGTGGTTATAAAAGATGCCATCACTGTGGGAACGGCACATGAGAACCTCTGCACTATCTTTGCAACTTCTCTGTGAGCCTAAAACGTTTCAAATTTAAAAATCTTTGAAACAGAAACATAATCACAAGGACAGCAGAAGGGTACGCAGCTTCTAACACCACTGGCAGTGGGCAAAATGAATAAGTAGTGCTCTGGGAACCTCGGGCAAGTACATAAGCCAAGGGGAAGGAGCCGACAGGGAGGAAAAACGGAGAAGCATAAGCCAGAAGGACAACGGCTGACCAAAGGGCCAGAAAACACCTTTCCTCGGAATGCGGTCAAGACCCCAGGTCCGCGCCCGGGGGAAAGTCCAGACTAGATGGCGCCCCTCCCTCCGTGAGCTGCATGCAAAGGCATCCGCCGAACGGGAGGGATGCCTGGGAGGGGGAAGGCTGTGAAAGAGCCCCGGTGGGCAAACACAACAGGCGTCCGTGCAAATCGTGCGGTGGGTGTGCACCCAGGTGGTGCACGGCCGCCCCTCGGCGCTCTCCGGCAGCTCTACACACTTCGGGGGCAGAGGGCGCCTGCAGGGAGCTGGGGGGGTGGGGATCTCATGAAGGCTAGAGAGAGGGGAGCTGAAGCATGATGGGGGTCTGCCCTGGGCAGGCAGATGAAATCAGAAGAGGACGAGGAGGAGGAGGAAGTTTCCAGAAGGCAATGAAAGCAGAGAGAAAGCTCCAAAGGAAAGAGAAAGCAAGAAGAGCGAACCAGACGGTGAGTCTGCGGTCAGGGAGATCTCTGTTCAAGGCCTTGAAGAGAGAATAACTCCAGGAGATGAGGTCCCGACCGCGCCAGCAGCTTCCTTACGCCACGTGGCGCCAGGCACCGCTGACGACAAGAAGGCTGTGAGGCCGGGGGTGTACAGCGGAGTCTCACCCGCCCTGAGTGGGGCTGGCACGGCCCCTGGCGATCACAGAAGCCACAGGCAGCTCTCAAGATTTCTTTCTGCACGAGGCACGGCATCTCCCAAGGAGAGCAAGACAAGCGGGTCTATTGGGAATCCGAAGCCCCTGGTCTCGGTCCTTTCGGGCTGCTACAACGAAATAACCTAGGTGGAGTGGCTTACAGACAACAGAAACATGTCTGGAATAAATATCAAAGCCTCAGATCAAATTCCGTGGCTGATGAGGACCGGCTTCCTGGCTCATGGACAGCAGTTTCTTACTGAGTCCTCAGGGCAAGGGAGCCCTCTGGGGTCCCTTTTGCCAGGGCACTAATGCCCGTTATAAGGCTCTACTCTCCTGACTAATCCCCTCCCTAAAGCTCCGCCTCCAAATACCATCACACTGGGGATTAGGTGTCAATCGGGACATTGTGAGGGACACACACATTCGGCCAGCACTCCCCTACTCATAGCAGTGCCCTCTTACCCTCTCTGGAAAGTACTCGATCCCTTTTCTCTTTGGGATTCAGTTCTTTCACGACGAGGCCACGACTGTGGATCTGAGCCACGACCGTGGATCTGATCCAGCTGCACCCGATGGCACCCCCACCCAAACGGGCAGCCAGCGGGAAGGACCGGGGCCCCAGCCTGCAGCCCTCACATAGCCCGCTGATACAGACCTGTGAGCCCGGCACTATGGTCCTTCCTCTGTGTGGACTTCTCTCCAGGGGGCACCCTCCCTTCTGTGACAACAGGGGGACAGGTGTGCACAGGTTGGGGACAGGGCTTTGTGGAAGGTCTCTGATTTCTCTTCGGGCACGAGCAGCATGATTGGGGCTGGGAGCACTGTTCCCCTCCCAAAATGCTCCCTCTCGGCCAGAGAGTCCATCTCAGTGGCCCACCGCCACCGCCAAGCGTGTGATTCGCTCAGGAAGCAAAATGACAGACCAGGAAGGCTGGAGTAGGGTCCCTCCTGAACCCTCCCAGGGACCAATGACCTAAAAGCATCTCTACCCGGACCCGGCTTCCGGCTGTCTTCTTTCAAGGCCTGCTTTTTTTTTTTTTTTTTTTTTAATATTTTTATTTATTTCGAGGAGAGAGAGAGCACGAGCAAGGGAGGGTCAGAGAGAGAGGGAGACACAGAATCTGAAACAGGCTCCAGGCTCTGAGCTGGCAGTCAGCACAGAGCCCGACGCGGGGCTCGAACCCACAAACAGCGATCATGACCCAAGCGAAAGTCGGACGCTCAACCGACTAAGCCACCCAGGCGCCCCTTTCAAGGCCTGCTTCTTCTTCGGCTTTCTCTTAGCCTCTGTGAGCTTCCCGACATCCTTCCCACATCCTTCCGATAAAGGCATGTTCTCTTCCTCGAGTTAGCCAGCTTTCGTTGCTGGAAGAGAACTCAGTCAAAAGCAGCAGCGGACTGGAATCAGATGGCTGGCCTCCCTTTCTCTACAGCATGTGACATCAGCCTGGGCCTCACCCACCCTCAGTGCAAAGCGGGGCCAGACGGCCCTCCATCAGAAGGCCGGCACGCGCGCTACCATCACCGCGGAAGCGGGCCTCATCCGGAGCCGGGGAGAGACACGGGGGCCCGGCACGGTGGAAACGCATGGGCAAGAACGGAGCGCAACAGGCAGGCAGCCCCTTCATTATTCAATTACTCACTTTGTAAATCGAGAATTAATGTTCACGGGTTCTGGTGAGTGACATAATTACAATTTAAAAAGGGCAATTAATCATCGGCTTGTTGTTCACTGCCGTGCTGCGAGCTGCTGGCTTCACCGACACCAGTGAAGCCACAAAAGGCTGAAACGCACAAATGAGTCTGACCACCAAGCCCCAGCCTCCTCCGGCCCCCTCTCCTCGCAACTGCTCCGACTTGGCCCGGCCTCCCGGGATCTCTACATCTGGTTCTCATTTCCCCGGTGACAGTCCTCGGCCCTGCCCGAGTCTCCAACTTCGGAACGGTGCCCCCCCCACCCCCACCCCTGCCTTCGCTGCTGGTGAGAACAGGGCTTCTGACGCTGGGTGCTGCAAGGGAAGGAAGAGCCCCGGGGCGTCCAGCTTGCAGCCTTCAGGAAACGAGAGAGCGGGGGATACGGGCTGGGAGAGAGACGGGGAAGGAAAGGGCCGGAGAAAGGCAGGAGGAAGAAAGCGGGTGGGCCGCAGCCCGGGCCGCGGGGCACTGACGTCCGGCTGAGCGCAGGACGGGCCAGCACCTTCTCCCGGCCACGTCTCCCGTTGACTCAGGTCACCCCCTCACCAGCTCTGACCCTTTGGCCGATGCCCCGCCGCCCACTTGGACTCCGAGAACCCAGTCATGAGCCAGAGGCATTTCTGGTGTCTTCCAACAGTTAGATTAGAACAAAGAGTCCTCCCAAAAGATGCACTTCCAGGGGAAGGAGCTTTAAAGGCAAAAACTGCAGGGATCTAGTTCTGCTGCAGGAAACTTGGGGCGAGAACGAGAATTTGCATCTCAATGCTACCAAAGCATCAGGCCAGATCAGAACATCACTACTTCTAGTTCTTGAGCTCGGAAATGGGGTGCCAACCTCAGACTTCTCAGGGGACAGGCACCTGCCTTGGCTCGTCCATGGGCCACCCCCCCCCCCCACGTAAAGATCCTGCAGGAGACACTACGTGGCCATCCTGTGGCCATTCCCACAAGGCTGCTACCATCCCACGTTTTGTGGGAGGCAAAAGACTCTGAGCTCAGGAAAAGCAGGCCCCTCTGCCAGCCTCAGGGGAAAGTTGCGGCCAACCTAGATTGAGCACAGTGATCCCGCTCTATCTTGCCAGTAACTGGTCTCAGGTGGTCTGGGTTCCAGATCCCCCCAAGGAGACACGTGTGTAAGTCACTGGGCAGCTGCCCTGCCTGAAAGAGGACACACCCCTGCCTCTGCCCCTCCCTGCTTGAGACCCTTGTGTGATGGCCACAGGGGACCCCCAGTGTTGAGGACTCAATGTCCAGGTCAAGAATGACCAGACGAGCCCAGGTCAAGAACAACACTCCACGGTGAGGGAGAACCAGGCAAAGAGTAAGGAACCAAGTGTGTTAAGCAGACGGAAAAGATTATATAGGGCCACTGTCTTGTATACGCATCGGAAACCTCTGGACAAATATATATATTTTTTAATATTTTTATTTATTTCTAGGAGAGAGAGAGAGAGAGACAACGTGAGCCGGGGAGGGTCAGAGAGAGAGGGAGACACAGACTGAAACAGGCTCCAGGCTCTGAGCTGGCTGTCAGCACAGAGCCCGACGCGGGGCTCGAACCCACGAACCGCGAGATCATGACCTAAGCGAAAGTCGGACACTTAACCGACTGAGCCACCCAGGTGCCCCTCTGGACAAATATATTTAAAAAATCATTAAGTCTTAGCCCAAGGCAGGGAGGCAGGGTGAAGAGGACTTTTTACTGTATGCCTTTTGTACGTTTTTCCCTTTGAGTCGTATCAAGGTATTACCTATTCAAAAATAAAATGAAAAATTTAAAAACGAGGCATCTTCCCTTAGGTGTATCCCTAACTTTATTATTTGAGTGCCCCTGGTGATTTTTGCCACATTTGTGCCTCACCTTATTTAACATTTTTCTAGCTCACTTTTTTGTCTCTCTCTCTTTTTTTTTTTAAAGTAGGCTCCATACCCAGCATGGAGCCCCACACAGGGCTTGAGCCCATGACCCTGAGATCAAGACCTGAGCTGAGATCAAGAGTCGGACGCTCCACCGGCCTGAGCCCCCCAGGCGCCCCAGCTCACTTTTTCACTTACATTGGTTTTAAAACTTTCCATAACTAGCAAAACTGGAAAATCATTATGATTTGCCATTAATAGAAACTACACATAAAAATGGATACAATGAAAAGACGACAATCTCAGATTCTAGATGGGCAAATCCCCAAGCCCGGCCTGTGGGTGCCATTAAAAAAAAAAAAAGATTAGTGTTACAAACATAAGCATCATATTGAGCCTTTGTTCTTTAAATAACAAGAAGTTAAAAGAAAATTGAAAAGGAATCCTAAGGGGCGCCTGGGTGGCTCAGTCGGTTAAGCGTCCGACTTTCGCTCAGGTCATGATCTCGCGGTGCGTGGGTTCGAGCCCCACGTCGGGCTCTGTGCTGACTGCCAGCTCAGAGCCTGGAGCTGCTTTGGATTCTGTGTCTCCCTCTCTCTCTGACTCTCCCCTGTTCACGCTGTCTCTCTCTCTCAGAAATAAAACATTTTTTTTTAAAAAGAAAAGACATCCTAATACTGCTACGATTCACTTATTGCAGAATTTGTGACGTGAGCTCACTGGCGGGGTCTAGGAGATGCTGGAGACTCAATCAAGAGGAAGAGTTTCTCATACCCCCGTCGATCAGGTCTCTGTTGCACACTCTGGTTCAGTCCGGAGTCCAGGGTATGTTAGACACGGAGCTGGATGCTGAAGGGAATTAACGATAAGTAAGATATGACTTTGCCTTGCCCTGAGGAGTTTGTAGCCTAGTGGGGCAGATAAGACATATAAGAGAGATCAACTATCTAGCCCAGTGAAAAACTAAATATTACCTTTCTTTTCAACAAGATGCCGGAACCTGGCGGGAGACCACTGGACACCCAGGCTTTTGTCCGACAAGAATGGAGATAGACCCCTTCCTTATGTCATACACAACAATTAACTCCAAGCACATCGCAGACCTAAATGTAAGAGCGAAGCTATAAAACTCCCAGATGAAACAGAAGTGTCAACATTCGGGGCTTTGGGTTAAGCAGAGCCTTCTAAGATATGACACCAAAGGCAACAAAGAAAGATAAACTGGACTTCATCAAAATTGTAAACGTTTGTGCTTCAAAAGGCACCATCAAGTGAAAAGGTGCCCACAACAGGAGAGTAAGGTTTGCAAGTTACCTAACACGGAAAGCACTACCACCCAGAACATACAATGAACTCCTACAACCGAACAATAGAGAACAAATAACTCAATTAAAAATGGGCAAAGGATCTGAATAGACATCTCCAAAGAAGACACATACATGGCCAATTAGCACGTAAAAAAATACTCAACATCATTAGCCTTTAAGAAAATGCAAGTCAGGAGGCACCTGGGTGGCTCGGTCGCTTAAGCATCCAACTCTTGATTTCAGCTCAGGTCATGATCTCAGGGTTGGTGGGATCAAGCCCTGCGTCAGGCTCCACGCTGACAGTGTGGAATCTGCTTGCGATTCTCTCTCCCTCTCTATCTCCCCCACTAGCACACTCTCTCTCTCAAAATAAACAAACATTTAAAAAAAGAAAGAAAGAAAATGCAAACCAGGAGGCACCTGGGTGGCTCAGTCGGTTGAATATCCAACTCTTGGTTTCAGCTCAGGTCATGGTCTCACGGTTCATAGGACTGAGTCCACATTGGGTTCCACCTACTTGGGGTTCTCTGTCTCCCTCTCTCTCTGCCTCTCCCCTCCCTCCCTCTCTCTCTGCCTCTTTCCCTCTCAAAATAAATGAACTTAAAAAAAATAAAATGCAAATCAGAACCACCAGGAGATACCACTTTACACCCACTGGATGGCTATACTCAGGATGATATAATAACAAGTACTGGTGAAGATACGGAGAAACCGGAACCCGCACACGGCTGGTGTGATGTAACACGGCCCAGGCTGCTTCTGTGGACGACAATCTGGCCATCCCTCAAAAGGCTACACACAGAATTAGCGGAGGACCCAGCAATTCCTCCTATGGGATTGAAATGGGAAATGAAAACGTACGTCCACAGAAGAACGTGTACACAAATGTTCACAGTATCATTACTAGAAAGCAGAAAGAGGCCAAATGCCCATCAACTGATTGAGAGACGCATAAAATGTGGCATAAGCACGCAACACTGTGCAGCAATAAGAATGAAGGGTGTACTGACACACACCGCAGCCCAGATAAACCTTGGAAACATTACACACAAGGAGAAGTCGGTCACAAAGATCACATATTGTAGAAGTCCCCTAACGTGACACATCCGGAACAGACAAATCCATAGATACGGAAAGCAGGCTGGTGGCCGCCTGGGGCTAGGGGGTCATGGGAGATGAGAGCAGCGGGTTCCAGGCAGAGAGTGTGATGACAATGTTCCACGCTTAGACTGTGGGATGGTCGCACAGCTCTGAAAACATACTAAAAATCATTGAGTCAAACGCTTTATTTATTTTTTTTCTGAAAGAGAGAGAGAGAGAGAGAGAGAGAGACAGCGTGAGCAGGGGAGGGTCAGAGAGAGACAGAGACACAAAATCTGAAACAGGCTCCAGGCTCCAAGCTGTCGGCACAGAGCCCGACATGAGGCTCGAACCCGCAAACTGCGAGATCATGACCTGAGCCAAAGTTGGATGCTCAACCGACTGAGCCACCCAAGCACCCCGAGTCAGACACTTTAAAAGAGAGAAATGTATGGTTGGGGAATTACATCTCAGTGAAAGCATTTAAAATGAAGCCCAAAAGAGTTTGATGCTGAAATCTGAAAATGGAGAGAGTGCCTTTTTTTCTCAATGGACAAACCCTTAGAGAGGAGCTCAGAGCACCTGCTGCAGGGCCGCCGCACCTGGCCATGTGAGCCGAGCCCCTCCACGGAGAGTGGGCTGTGGGCGACCCTGTGTAGGGAGAGGCCAGGCCTCCCATAGTCCACGCCCGTTCCGGTGTGTCTCCCAGAGTGTGAACACCTCGCGACACTCACAAGTGAAGTCGAGGGTCCAAGGCCAGTATTTCTCCTACAACACGGCCCCAAAACACACACCAACTACTCCATCTGGTGCTGAGCTATGAAGAAACAGTGATTCAGCTAACATGGTAGGAAAACACGGAGTGCCCCGGACTCCAAAATGTAACCCAGCCTCCCTCCCAAAGGGTGTACATGGGTAAGAGTAGCCACATGTGGTTGTCTCCTGACTGGATGGCCTGGAGTCTGCACACCCTGGAAAATGAAACCCCACGAAACGGAAGCCACAGGTGACCCACCGATGTAGGTATCACAGGGAAGCGCTACGGGGTTCCAAGGGGAAAGAAAGTAATGACAGCCTGCCAGACGGGGGACACGGGGAAAGAAAAGCTGGCATGGCAGGGGGAGCCTAGGCCACCCTGGGAGGGTGGCCGGAGCCCAGACAGGCAGGATGGCATGGGAGCCATCTTCCGCAGAGGCTCAGACAGGAAGGGGGAGGGGAGGGAGAGCAGGACCCAGAGACGGGAGGCCAGGCTTCCCAGCCCAGGTCTGCTGCGCTCTCGCGGGGCGGCCTGGGGCAGGATACTTAACCTCTGTGAGCCCCAGTCTCCTGATCCATAAAACGGAAATAATACTAAATTTAACTGAATCAAAAAGATCACAGACTATAAGATGAACCGTTATTCCATTACCGCCAAAGGAAAAAAAAAAAGAGTTCTAAGACATCGCTGGGTATGAAATGCATCCCTAATTCGGAGACGGAAAAGTGTAAAAAAACCGATGAAATACGGTAATGGTAACTACTCACACGGCTGATGTGAGAAGTAAATGAGTGATTATATGTAGAAGAAATATTCTTGCCGCTGCTGCTGGTATCAGTATTAATCCAACAAGTACTCTCAGGCCCTGTGAGTAAGATACTTACACTGTCCGGTCCTTAAAAACATTAAATCTGTCCAAATGGGAAGAGCACACAGGGATAGGGGATGAGAGATGTGCGTGCATCCAGGTTCCAGCCACGGGGAGCCTCTGCTTTGACCGGAATGTGAACAGAAACCTCATCTCACTGGACCAAATGGCAAAGGGGAGACGAGTTCTGAAGTAAAGGGAGACGCCGACGTAATTAAAATGACGCTTGAAAATGCTTCCATCCCCAGGAGGTCCAGCCCCATTGTTACACCCCATTCTGTGTCACACAGGACATGCACACGGGTAGCACGCAGTACAGTATCCGTATGCAAAGCAGATGCAAAATAGATGCAAAATACAGTTGGGGGCCGGGTGGCACAAAGAGCACATGGCTGCCCTGAAATCACCCTCAGGGTAGCGAGCTGTCCCAGCTATGAAAGGACCAGGAACCAGGATGGGTGGGGCACAGCGGGCTCGGCCTCCCACCCCATGCTCAGCACGAGCCACGTCCCCGGCAGCCACGCTGATCGCCAAGTCCCGCTACCTCGGGTCCCACTGGTCTCTGTGATGCAGGGCGGGGAAGCTTGCAAATCGCATGTGGGCTTGGCCAGCTGGTTCTAGAAAAGTCCTTCCCACGGGAGGCATCAGAAGGAACCCGCAGGATGGAGGAGAAAGGCTTGCTCCTGCCTCCTGGGCGCCTCTGCGCACCTTCCGGCTTTGGGCGACCGCCCTGGCACTGCCCCTCACTGGCAGGGCAGTGCCTCTCAGCGGCAGCGGCAGATGCCAGGGGCCAGGTTTCCCCAAACCCGCAGAGGAGACTTCACACATCCCAGCGCCCGAGACGAAAGCCCCAGTGAGCGCGCCTTCGAGACTCCGGGTTTCCGTGGGGACCTTCCCTTCACGGAGCTTCAAGAGCTGCGACCTCGTCCCTCTGGCACCCCAGTCCTAGAGAGAGGGGTCCTGCAGTCGCGACCCCCATCCCGCCTCGGCGTTCGCATCTCACCCTCCAATAACCTGCTCATGTTGTACGTCGTTATTGATTCCTGGTAACAAGTTCTCTCTGTTCAAATGATTGCCGTGGTTTTCATCTCCTGACTGGACCGTAAGGACCACAGCAGCAGACTACCCCTCTTTCCATCTTCAACTCTCTCTCTTTCAGAGAAGAAGAGGTAATTCAAGTGAGGGGGGAAAAAAAACTTAGGCCAATAAACATGAAACATATTCAACCTCCACTTGAAACCCAAGAAACAAAAATACTAGGAGACATCAATTTCTGTCTATCAGACCGACAAAGATTAAAAAAGGCTGATAATCCCCGGCGCCGGCCACATGCACTCTCATCCGCTGTTGGTAGGAATGTAACAACCGCTATTATCATTTTATGGAGAGAAGTCCCACGGGAAGTGTCAAAAATCTTCAAAATCTGGGTCTTAAAAAAATAAGACGCTTGCAGGAACAAATGCACCTTTTTCTACTCCTTCTGGTCATACACCTAAATCCTCTGGCCATCACACGTACAAAAGAAACATAGGAAAATCTGGAGAGGGAGAAGGGTCTGGCTAGGGGCCCTGGGACCCAAAGAAAGACACAACAGGGAGTTTCCTAAGGTTTCTTTTTGCCTCCTGTTTCCTGGACTGGGGGCTCAAGGGGATGCTAAGGGGAGCCCGAAGCCCCCAGAGAAGCTGGCTTGTTCTAGCCCAAGGACCAGGCCTAACGGAAACTCTGGATGATAACAAGCCTACCCAGCCTAACACTGCGGAAAACACTGCAGCCCCACCCCCACTGGAGGGCCTGGACCCACCCCCATGTATCTGTACCAGGATGCCCTGAGCTGTCCCTCCTGGGTGGTGTCACAGAAGAATCCCATCCAGAATAGCGAGGTCTCCCCTCCTTAACTCCTGCAGCGTCCGTGAGGACCACTTCGCAGAGCACTGGCGCCACAGAGGAATTACCGGAGGCCTCGTGGAAAGCCCGATCTCCCTGTTCCAGGAATCTGTGGCAGACGCGGAACTGTACCTGCATGTCGTACTGTCCCACCTTTATACTCTGATACTGTACTGCCTTTCTATGCAAGACGTAACCTCTGGGGGAAACTCCGTGAAGGGTATGTGGGGGCCAAACTCGACGGTCCTTGCGACTTCCCGTAAATCTCGAATTATTGCTAAATAAGATGTGAAAACAAAACAGCCGTCGCAAAGGAGCACGGGAAAACTTTCCGGAGAGGATATGTCCTGTAACTCGATCGAGGTGACTGCTACAGGTTGCTACCTGTCGCCTTGGCCAAGGTCATCAACCTGAATACTTCAAGTGTGTAGAGTCTACTGCATTTAAATTATATCTCACTGAAATTATTGAAAGTAATAAGCTGTTCAGACACCTAAATCTGTATCAATATCAACTAAACAGAAAAGAGAGAAAATAAAGTACTTGTTTTAATCGGAGAATACCGACTAATAAACGTAGAACTCGCAGAAATACAAAATGACCATGTTGCAGCCACCAGCATGTTGACTCAGAGAAGAACCATCAACGGAAAGGAAAATGGCAAAGTAGCTCCAACCTCTCGTCTTCCCACAGAAACACTGAAAGACAAGCAGCAACTATCAGAACCAACTATGTCGGAACTCTGAAAAACAGCCAAAAGTTTACAGCAACTAAGAGGACGCTGAACCAAGAAAAGGGCAATTTGAAAACAGCAGAAATGCTTGGTGGCACCTTCTTACCTGTCCCCCCCCCCCCACCCCGCCCCGTGTTCCCAGTGCAGAACCCCGGTGTCTGGCTGCAGAGAGGGCAGACCTCACGCATGGATCACCGTGGATGGTCTTCCCCACCTGTCTGGGGGCTGCCTGAAGGACTGATGCGAGGCACGGCATTCCCGTTTCGCCGGATGCAGAACTCGGGCTGAACAGGGGGCAGGTGGTTCTGGAGAAAAGAGAACAGTGCAGACACACGACAGACCGCCCGGGAAGAAAAGCTGGGTGAGATTCTTTGAAACGTGAAGACGTTTTTAAAAATCCATATACACAGGGACACCTGGCTGGCTCAGTCAGTGGACCATGTGACTCTTGATCTCAGGCCTGTAGGTGTGCACCCCGTGTTGGGTGTAGAGATGACTTTTTAAAAAAAAATCTTTAAAACCATTCATATATACAAGACATTTAGAAAGCCACGCACAGGCCTAGGGCAACACACGTGCTCCGAAAAGACTGGAGAAGGCCCTACCTAGCCCTTCATCTTGGGCTGACCTCTAGGCTCCACATAAGCCTAACTGTTGAAAGGGTGCTCCGGCACAAGCCAAACTCTCAAGACTGAGAGAGTGTCTGGATTTTTGTTTTGCTTTTATTTTCTGGTGGGTTGTCATTGTTGTTGTTATTTTAGCCCCTGGCATTAAAAGAAGTTTCTATCAAAATAGCAGCTGATATAAACTCAGCGAATGGAGATTTCAGTCACTATACACAACAAGGAATACAGTCTTTGCAAAACTACTTCGGAAAGTCATTAAACAAGCGGACTGCTATGGCCTTTAAAAACATTTTTTTTTCCAGGGCACCTGGGTGGCTCATTCGGTTGAGCGTTCAACTTCAGGTCAGGTCATGATCTTGCAGCCTGTGAGTTCGAGCCCAGGGTGAGGCTCTGTGCTAACAGTTCATGGCCTGGAGCCAGCTTCCGATTCTGTGTAACCTTCTCTTCTGCCCCTCCCCCACTCATGCTCTGTCTCTCTCTGTCTCTCACAAATGAATAAATGTTAAAAAAAAAAAAAAAAAAGCTTTTTCAAAACTGCAAACCATGGGATAAAGGAAGAATTTGATTTCCAGAGTTATAACAGAGTTATAACCCCAGTGTCCAGTGTTCAGCTACAACCACAATAAATCAAAAGGCGTACAAAGACACAGGATATTATAGCCCATTGAAAGGAACAAAATTAACTGATAGAAATGATCCCCAAAAAAGCCCATACGTCAGACTTCCTACATAAAAATCACTGAAGTGTATTCAAAGAGATAAAAGAAAACATGGACATATAACAAAGGAAATCAGAAAATGATACATAAACAAAATGTGAATGCCAATAAAGAGATAGAAACCATAAAGAACCAACTAAAGATCCTATAGCTCCAATGAAAATTCACAGAGGTCTGAACATGCAGAAAGAATAATCAGCAAACATTAAAATAGGGCAACAGCAAGTACTGACGCTGAGGAGCAGAAAGAAAAAAGAAAGAGGGAAAGAAAAACAGAGGTTTCAGGAGGTTGGGGCACACTGACATTTGCATGATGGGAATTTCCATGGGAGAAGAAAGAGGGAAATGAGCAGAAAGAATATCCAAAAACATGGGGCGCCTGGGTGGCTTAGTCGGTTAAGCGTCCGACTTTCGCTTAGGTCATGATCTCGCGGTTCGTGGGTTCGGGCCCCGCATCGGGCTCTGTGCTGACTGCCGGCTCAGAGCCTGGAGCCTGTTTCAATCTGTGACTCCCTCTCTCTCTGACTCTCCCCTGCTCACGCTGTCTCTCTCTCTCTCTCTCCTAGAAATAAATAAAACATTAAAAAAAAAAAATTAAAAAAAAAAAAAAGAATATCCCAAAAAATAATGGCTAAAACTCCCCAAATTAAATGCAAGACATAAATGTACACATCCAAAAACCTCAACAAATTTCAAGAACAAATTCAAAAATACCCACATCGAGACACATTATATCAAAACAGTAAAGAAAGAGATCTTTAAAGCAGCAAAAGAGAAGAAACTTGTTTATGTATATATTACATATGTATATTATATATGTACATATACATTACATATAACATATATAACGTATTCAAAACATTAACAGCTGATTTCTTATCAGAAACCATGAAGGCTAGAAGACAATAGGAAGACCCATTTAAAGTACTGAAAGAAAAAAAACTGTCAACCAAGAATTCCATATCCAGCAAAAAACTCTCCTTCAAAAATGAAGGAGAAAATTAGACCTCCCTAGACAAATAAAACCTGAACCAGTTCATTATCACTAGACTTGCACCAAAAGAAATGCTACAGGGAGTGCTTCAGGCTGTAATGAAAAGACATCTAGAGAAAAAGTTAAAGCCATATTAAAGATTTCTAGTAAAGGTAAATACACAGGCAAATATAAAAGCCAGTATTATTGTATTTTCAGTCTGTATTCCATTTTTTTATTCCCACATAATTTAAAAGACAGATGTATAAAAATAATTATAAGTTTGTTACTGGGCACATGATATATAAATATATAATTTGGGAAAACATGAACATAAAGAGGAAGACAAAGTTGTATAGAAGCAGTGTTTTTAATATTTTTCTACTTTACTAGTTTTAAGTGTACAGTTTTATTGGCATTAAATGCCTTTAAAATATTACGTGATGATCACCCTATCCATCTCCAGAACTTTTTCATCATTCCAAAGAAAAGTTCTGCGTGGATTAAACAGTTAACTCCTCCTCTTCCTGTCCCCCACGCTTGGTAACCCTCTCGTCTACTTTCTGTCTCTATAAATTAGGAGCAGAGGTTTGGTGTTTTGTTGTGTTTTTTTTTTTTTTTTATGCTACTGAAGTTAAGTTGGTATCAATTCAATTCGATTGTTATAAATTTAGGATGTTAAATGTAATCTCCATGGTAACCACAAAGAAAAAGTCTAAAGAATATACACAAAAAGAAATGAGAAGGGAATCAAATTGGTTCACCATATAAAAAAATCACGTAAACACAAAAGAAGGCATTAGTGGAAAAAATGGGGGTCAGCACACTATAAAGCATATGGAAGACACACAGCAAAGAGGCAGGATTATGCTCTTCCTCATCAGTAATTACTTTAAATGTAAATGTATGCTCCAGTCAAAAGGCAGAGACTGGCAGAAGAGACGGAACCACGATCCAACTACATGCTGTCGACAAGAGACCCACTTTAAATCCAAGACACTTAGGTTGAAACTGAAAGAACAAAATAAAGGCATGACATGCAAAACAGCGAGATGGGTATAATAATGTCAGGAAGAAAGACTTTAAGTCAAAACTAGCCACAAGAAACAAAGAAGGGCGTATTGATGAAAGAGTCAATTCATCGGGAAGAAATAGCAATAATAAACATACATATATCACACAGAGCCTCAAAGTATATAAAGCAAGCACTGACAGAATAAAAGAGAGAAAAATACCATTCTACAATAAAAGTCAGAGACTTCAATGCCTCGCTTTCAATAATGAATAAAACACTTAGACAACAGATCAATAAGAAAACAGAGGACTTGAACAACAGTATAAACCAATTAGACCTAACACACATACACAGAACATTCCACCATAGAGCTATGTTAAGGCCACAAAAGAAGTCTCAACAAATTTAAAAACACTGAAATCAGAGAAAGAATCTTCTCTGACCACCATGGAATGAAGCCAGAAATCACTATGAAAAGGATAACTTAAAAATGTACAAATATGTGGAAAATAAACAATACACTCAACCAATGGATCAAAGTAGAAAACAGAAGTTACGAAACGCCTTGATCTGGATGAAAATGAAAACAATATACCAACATGTATGGAATGCAGTGAAGGTAGTGCTTAGAGAGAAACTTATAACATAAATGCTTACATTAAACAAAGAAGAGCTATCACACATCAGTAACCTAAGATTATACTTTAAGGAATGAGAAACAGAAGAGCAAAAGCTAAACCCAAAGCTAATCGAAGGAAGGAGATGGTGAAGATTAAAAGTGAAGGAAAGCAAAACAGAGAATAGAAAATTAACAGATCATCATTTAAACCAAAAGTTGGTTCTTTGAAAAGATTTTTTTAAATGGACAAAACCTTAGCTAGACTGACAAAGAAACAAATGTGGACACAAAGAACTAAAAATGAGAAACGAAACTAGGGGATGGGGGATGACTCGACAAAAATAAAAAGGACTGCAAGAAAGTATGATCATCAATTGTATGCCCCCAAACTGGATAACCCAGAGGAAATGTACACATTTCTAGAAGCACACAAATTTCTTAAATTTACTCTAGAATAAACAGAAAAATCAAAAGAAATAGAGATTGACTTGTAAATAGAGATTGACTCCGTAATCAAAAACCTCCCAACAAAGAAAAGCTCAGGACCAGATGGCCTCACTGGTGAATTCAACCAAACATTTAAAGCAGAGTTAATACCAATCCTTTTCAAACTCTCCCAAAGATTGCATAGGAAGAAATACTTCTTAACCCATTCAACACGGGCAGCATAACTCTGACACCAAAGCCAGATAATGACATCACAAGGGGGTAAAAAAAACGACAGGCCACAATCCCTTATGAGTAGAGAGGCAAAATCCTCAACAAAATAATAGCAAACCAGACCCAACGTCATAGTATGAGGATTTTAACGTCATGATCTACTGGATTTATACCAGGAACACAAGACCGGTTCAACATGAGAAAACCAACCAGTATAACACATCACGTCAACAGAACGAGGAGAGAAAAAAAAACACACAATCATCTCAACTAATGCAGAAAAGGCATCTGACGAAATCCAACACCTTTTCATAATAAAAACCCTCAGCAAAATAAAAATGAAACGAGACTTCCTCATCACGATAAAGGCCATGTGTGAAACACACAGTCAACACTGCAGTCAGCCAATGAAAGACTGAAAGTCTTTCTCCTACGATTCGAAACAAAATAAGAGTGCCCACTTTCACCACTGCTAGTCAAAACGGAACCGGAAGTTCTGGCCAGATCACATAGGTAAGAAAGAGAAATAGGAGGAACCCAGACTGGAACGGAGGAAAACTAGCTCTCTTTGCAGATGGCAGAGCTGTTGAGGTAGAAAATCCCAAAGAATCCACAGGAGTGCTATCAGAATAAGTGAGCTCAGCAACATTGCAGGGCCTAACACCAACACTCAAACATCAGCTGTGTGTCTATACACCAGCGATGAGCACTCCAAAGGAAAATTAGGAAAGCAATTTCATTTACAATAGCATCTGAAAGACAAAAATGCCTCGGTATTAATTTAAGGATATGAAAGGCTTGCACACTGAAAACTAGGAAGCATTGCTGAGAGAAATTAACAACGCTTCCCAGAATGGAAAAGCACCTCATGCTCGCGGACTGGAAGCATATTCTTGACAGTACTAATAGCACTGAGTTTAATGGCATCCTTCTAAAATTCATGTCCACCCAATCTTCGGAACTTGGGACTTCCTGGGAATTAGGACAGAGTTGTAATCAGTTAAGACAAAATCATACTAGGTAAGGGTAGCTCCTCGTCCAATCTGACTGGTGTCCTTATAAGAGGGAAATAAGGACACAGACGCAGAGAGAAGAATGCCATGTGAGGACGGAGGCGGCAGTTGAAGCCGCGGAGCCGCAAACGGAGGAGCACCACGGATTTCCAGCAAACACCAGAAAGTAAGAGAAAGGCACAGAACAGCCTCTCCCCTACAGCCTTCAGACCAAGCATGGCGCTGACACACCTTGATTTCTGTTTATTTCCCCATCCCAGTTTGGGGAAGTTTGTTACAGCACCCTCAGGAAACTAATAAACCACTCAGAGCAAGCTACAGATTCAACACGACCCTATCAAAACTCCCAATATCTTTTCTTTGCTGCTAATGGAAAAACCAATCCTCAAATCCATATGGAATTGCAGAGGGTGAGGCAAATCGCCAAAACAACCCTACAAAAGAAGAACACCATTGGAAGATTTATACATACTTCATGATTTGAAAACGTAACCACAGAGCTACAGTCATCAAAACAGCGTGGTATTGGCAGAAGGAGAGACTGACAGAATAAAGATACGAGTCCAGAAAGAAACCCGTACACGCATGGCCAAGTGATTTTGGACAAAAGTACTAAGACCATTCAATGCGGAAAGAACAGTCTCTTCATCATACGGTGCTGGTACAGCACCTAACTCCTACTTAGGCCATATAAAAAAAATTCACTCAAAGTTAACCAAGGATCTAAACATAAGAGCTAAAACCATAAAATCCGTAGAAGAAAACACAGAGGTAAATCTTCTTGACCTTCTCATTGGAAACAGACTTTTAGATACACACTAAAAGCACATGCAACAAAAGGAAAAAAAAAACAGGTAAGCCGGGCTTTGCTGAAATTAACAACTTCTCGCATCGAAGGACATTGTCAAGGAAGTGGACAGACGACCTACAGAATGGAAGAAAACATCTGCAAATCATACATCTGATAAGGAATTTGCATGCCGAACATATAAAGAACTCCTACAGCCAATAATAAAAAGACAATCCAACTGAAAAATGGGCAAGGAATCTGACATAGATATTTCTCCAAGGAAGAAACAGAAAGTGGCCAAGAAGTACATGGAGAGATACGCAACACCACTAGTCACTGGGGAAAATGCAGATCAAAACGACAGGGAGACACCACTTCACGCCTACTGGGATGGCTATGAAAACAACAACAACCAAAAAAAAAAAAAAGATGAAAAAGAATAAATGTTGGCAAGGACATGGGGACTCTGGGGCCCTCAGACACTGCCAGTAAGAACGGAAGATGATACAGCTGCTTGGAAAACAGTATGGTGATTCCTCAAAATACTAAAAATAGAACTGCCACATGATCCAGCGATCCCACTTCTGAGCACACACCCAAAAGAACTGAAAGCAGGAACCTGAACAAGTATTTGCACCCCCAAGCGTCTAGCAACAGCATTCATAACAGCTAAGAGAAGCAACCCAAATGATCATGGGTAAACACGATGTCACCGGTCCCTACTATCAAGTGTTATTTCACCTTAAAAAATAATGAAATTCTGACACATGTGACGACATGACTGAACCCTGAAGACATCGTGCCGAGTGAGGTAAGTCGGTCACAGAAAGACAAATCCTGTGTAATTCCATGTATGTGTCGTCCCCAGAGGAGCCGAATTCAAGGAGATGGGAAGCACAGGGGTAGTCAGTCTTTAGGGGGCATACAGCTTCCATCTGGAAGGATACAAATACATAGCTGTGATGGTCGCTGGTGAATAATCTTAATGCCACTGAACTGTCCACTTAAAAACAGCTAAAATGGTAAATTTTATGCTATATAGATTTCACCACAATAAAACAATGATGAAAAACCATAAAGACTGTTAAGAACAGAATGAGTAGGAAATTACTCGATGCTGGGGACCCCTGGGGGGCTCAGTCGGTTGCACATCCGACTTCGGCTCAGGTCATGATCTCACCGTTAGTGGGTTTGAGCCCCGCGTGGCATCGGGCTGTGCACTGATGGTGTGGAGACTGCTTGAGACTCTCTCTCTGCACCTCCCCCACTCACGCTTTGCCTCTCTCTCAGAATAAATAAACTTGAAAAAAAAAAAGAATCTGTTTAAAAAAATAAGAAAATTACTGGATGGAAGACTGTTTGGAAACAGGTTATTCCATTCCATCCGAAAGCATTACCTCCCAGATTGATTACTTATTAACTCCCGAGGGGAAAAGGCACGTTAACACAGAGAAATCTGGCACCCACAACCTGACCCAAGCAAACAAATCTAATGTTACCAGCGGGACAAGGTGACATCCTGTGTCTCCCGACGTGAAACCCTGAGCATGCGGCACTTACGTAATCATCTTGACCGGGACACTGAACCCGCATCCCGTCAAGGGGAAACGATCAGATGCACGCAAGCTGAGGGGCATTTTACAAAGCCACTGGCTTGAACCCTTCCACAAGGTCAGTGTCACGGAAGACTACACAATGCCTGGGTGAGTGACTGTTCCACAGGGCATGGGACAAGGGCACGGTCCTGGATTAAACACCGGATTTTTCAGAGACAGCTCCAGGACATAGCTGAGCCCCAGGAAAGTGAATATGGCCCACACTGCGCTTAGACTCTGACTGTTCTACCGCAGCGAGGGAGGGGGCGTCCTCACTCTCAGGAGACGAGACGCACGCTGAAGCGCGGGGACAAGATGACATCGCCTGCCCGCAATGCAAGACACTCGCCGGCAGGGACCGTGGCCAGCAGAGACCCCGAGAACCCTCGGGTTTAGGGGAAATTATCTGGCACCCAAGAGAGCTGCTAGGGGAGAGCAGTAAGGCTGACCACCAGCTCCGAAAGCCCCACGGATGAGCAGCAGGCAGAGATGGGACCCCCCAGTAGAAGCGGGTTGGGAGAAGGAGACGGGCACCCTGGAGAGGTCGGGAAGGTCTAGCCACGCTGGCGAGCTGCGAGAAAGAAACAGCGGAGAATGAACATCTCAACAGAGCTCGGAAGGAGACGCAGGGCCCACGGGCACGAAAGTGAAGACTGACTCAGGACGGGCGCCCACCGCTGGTCCTTTGCTGGTGAAAAGGGAAGGAGCCTAACTAACAACATGAGTACGCAGGGTAGATGGGTGGAAGGTCCTTCTGGAAGAACACATTCAGCCACCTGAGGGGGGGTGGTTCACAAGGGGGGTCTAGGCACAGTCCTTCCTACCGAGCACCTGCTGGAGGACACTCCTGCCGCCCCCCCCGGCCCCCCCCCCGCCCACCCAAGGACAGTGCATCCCTCCCTGCTCAGACACAGACGTGAGCCCTGGCCTGGGAAGTGCAGCCAGGTGTTAACGAGTCGGCAAGGAACCGGCTCAACAGAGACCCAAGTCCACATGTCGAGTCAAAAGGAAAAAAGTCAAACCCCACATCCATCCCGTGAGATCCCTTTTACGGAGCCCTCCCCTGACAGGAAGCAAGCGATGACCCCCCTCCCGGGCCTACTTCCCTACGGAAGAGACGGCCAACAAGACACAGTGTAACACGCTCCGATGTGCTCTGGGAAACGGGATGGAGTTCAACACCATTGCGATTTGTAAAGCCATTTACATAATTAAACATACAGACAAGTGGCTCGAGGAGGTGGATACGGCTAATGGAGTTACACAGAGCTAAAAATAGCAGACAGTTCCAGGCTGGAGGGGACACTGGGGGCGGCCCCTGCTGATGGGCACTGATGGCCACGGAGAGGCTGTCAATTCGCCAAGGGTATCTTTTCTAGTTAGCTGGGGCCTTTTAATCAAGATTCCAGAGCTCCCCATGGACACGGAGCAGCTGCTGGCGGCCTGCTTTACAGATGACAAACTTAAGGTGATCAACAGGGCCAGAGGGCTTGCAGAATTCCAGCTCCAACACTCACAGGCAACCTCAGGTCAAAAGACCCGAGGGTAGGTTTACCCAGCCCGCAGCTTGCAAACCCCCTGGGCCTTTGGATCCTCTTGAGCCTTCAGACTCGTTTTGCTCAAGCCACACGGTTTCTTCTTTCCCCTCCAGCTTCTGCCTCCTCTTTTTAACCGTGTGAACAGTCTCTGGTGTTAAAAAAATCCCCATAAAGCCCCACATCTGCGGCTGAGCAGCCCTGGGCCCACACGCCCAGCCCGCAGCAGGCCGCCCAGCGAAGGGCCGTATAAGCCCATGCTATGCCCTCTCTAGCCCTCAGCACTCCCTGCTGTGCTCCGTCGCCCTTTTCCACCTGCGTCTGGGGCATCTTGGCTGTGGAAGGCATCTGTCCGGGTGGCTTTTGGTCTCAGCCTTTCTTAAGACTGGCTCCAGTTTCTGGCCTGTTCCACTTGTGGTATTTATCCCAAGATACCTGCGTGCCGTGTGAGAGCAGGGTTTCCTCTTCGATCTCCAAGGAGCACCTCCCAGCTCCGGTTCGAGTCCGGGGAAGGAAGCTGTGTTCGCACACTCCGTTCTCCCAATGACCCACCCCCATCAATGAGGCGGCCCTGGCCTTCCGACGTGCAGAAGAAGCCTTCTGTGTTTGAGGCTGTCCTTTCAGAGAAATACTCTCCTCCTTCCCCTTCATCCCCTCCCCGCTACCCCTTCACCCTGGTTTCACTCATTTTAAAGATCTTCCCCTGGGCCTTCTCCATATGGGTTACATCTTTTTTCCCTGAGGCGATGTCCCCAAGCACAACTCGCGATTTTGTGAAGGAAAACATAAACATTTGTTTGATTTTGTAAGGATGCTTTCCAGTGCAGAAGCACCCAGCAAGAGGCGGACACGGGGGAAGCTGCCATACAGGGGTCAGGGGTACAAAGCAAACACACACGTCACGTGAGCCTCGCCTTCCTGAACAAGATACACACAGATAACCAGATGGAGACCCAACCGAGAAGTTAGGATCTACAGAGAACCAGGGAGGCAACGGGAAGGACCCGCACACGTAGTGAGCACCTGCTGTGTGCCGCAGATGCCGCTGAGGTGCCCCACCCCCTCCCACGCTCCCCTTGGCCTATGACATCACTGCGTGGCCTCCACAGACCCACCCGCCTCACCTCCTGCAACTCTCCCGCACTCACGAGGATCAGCCTTCCCCGCCTCTCATTACTCCTCTAATCCGCCCAAGAGACCCTGCCTCAGGGCCCCCCACTTCCTGTACCCCCATCAGGAAAGCTCCCGCCCTAGATGTCCTCATGGGTCACTTCCTTACTTCTCTGCTCAAATAGCACCTCCCTATATGAAAAAAGGGGGCCCAAGGGGGCCCCCTGGGGCTGATGAAAACGTTCTGGAACTAGGTAGGGGTGACGGCCGTGCGGTAACATGGACATTCAAAATGCCGGCAGTTCTAACACTTGAAAATGTCGTGCTCTGTGAATTTCACCTCAGCTGAGAAGAATAAAGCACAGCTACCCTACGCGCTCTGCCCCTCGGAAAACGTGCCTTGTTTTTTTTTCCGTGACACTTACCATTTGACGTCTGATCTATTTGCTGTGCGTTTCTCTGCTGTGCGTCTACACATAACACACACGCACGAACAGTGAGGACCCGTTCTGCCCACGCCGCCGTCCAGGGCCGAGAACAGAGCACGGGGTACAGGAAGCACTCAACAGACCTTTGCTGACCGAACAGGCAGGTGAATGACGTCTCATCAGTGGGCATCCCCTGCGAGGCTGCTGGGTACCAAGGATGAGGAAACCGAGGCCCTCCAGACCACAGGGTGGGTGTCACCGAGCAGAGGGACATGGGTTTTCAGAGGGGACGTGGTCCTGGAAAGAAATGCTGGGACACAAACCCCATCTCCTCGCTGACCCACGGCCCGCAGGTCGGGGGAGAAGCCTCCGGGGACAGAGAGGAAGAGGTTAAAGCCGCCGTCCCCCCACCCCCCCAACAGCCCTCCTGGAGACCAAGGAGAGGTGCTTCCATAATGTTCGTCTTTCTCTCCTTTCACAAAAACTATCGATTCTCAATAGTGGGCGTATTTAACAGCATCACCCAGAGGCTCCTGCAAACTCTATTTCCTCCCTCCACCTCCCTCCGCCCCAGATTCTAATGCGCGGTGGGGGTGGCGGTGAGGCAGAGGGCAGTGGAGAACCCCGCACCCTGCAGCATGAGCCTGGTGGTCACCCTGTGTCGGCCCCGTGTTTTGCGGCTGCGATTTTCCTCTGACTCTCCAGCATCAATACCTGGGGACCGGCTGCAGGGACGGCGGCTCCCACCCCGGCTCTGCTGGCGGGCTCTGCGCGAGGGACTGAACCTCGCCCGGCCTCCAAGTCACCTGCCAAACAGAGCTGACTGAGACCCTTAGCAAGGGACCGTCACGGGCGCCCGAGAAATCATCCGCAGAGCACGGAGCCCAGGACCGGGCGCGAGGAGGGACTGTACTCACATGGCCGTGGCTGTGCACACACGCAGACATACTAGCACCTTGAACACCTGAGCGTTTCGTGACCCTAAGGTACAAGTAAGACTTGTTCCCATTTCATGAATTTAACAACAACAACAACAAATTTTAATATATTGAGTTTCTGAATAAAAGGAACGACTTTTTTAGTCTTTTTTTTTTTCTTTTAGACTAATGGAATGTTCCATTTTTTTTCAAGCCACACAAATATATCTGCATTTAATGAGACAGCTGTGCCTACCTGTCAGGCCTAAATAATCGGGCTGCCAAAAAAAAGAGCTACAGTGACTCAAATACAGATATATTGCAGAATCCCTGAGGAGCTCAGGGAAACGACCAGATTTCAAGGAACGGTGTGAAAGACACTTCCTGACGCCATGCTGCGCAGCGCAGCCTCAGAGACGACCCTCCAGCCAGTACCACCGACCCAGGGCCCAGGACACATGCCCGGGGACCTCCAGGCGCGGGCACTAGCCCTGGTCCTCACACGGGCCAGCTAAACTCATCCGAGCCCCAGGTCCCCCGTGCAGTGCCAGGACCGAGTGAGACAGACTTTGAACTGCTCTGTTCCCAGCTCGATGAGCTATAATTGGGTCCCTCCTTCCCTCCTGAAGACAGAGCTGCCGCGCCAGCCAGGACAGACCCTGTGGAGGGCTGTGCGAAGCGTGTTCGCTCCACTCTAGCTTCTGTTAACCCTCTCCCTCCTCACACTCTCTCCCGGAGCCTTCCTCCGCGCTGCTGCTCCCTGGACCCGGGGCGCCGGCTGTCTCTTCTCCAGGCCTTCACTCTCCGCCCACTTGAGGAGCCCCGGCTCTCTCCGCCGCCTCCCCCACCCCAGGATTTTAGAATGTGACCACTCACTCCCTCGCTGGGAAGGAGCCAGACCCAGGAAGACTGACGGCAGCCTCATCTCCTGCTCGGCCACCAGCTTCTTAATCTGGGGGCCCTTTCCAGGGACGGCCTCCAGGGCCCAAAGGCTGAAGGCGCCTACCTCCACCTCCAGGACGCCTAATTTCACCCTTACAGACAAGGTGGAGGGCGGACTCTGTGGCGGCTAACACCAAAATTCACCTGGAGGTACGCGATCCCCGAGGAGAGAGACATCAGGGCTCCTAGCAGCAGTCACACAGGCAAAAAATCAATCTCTCCTGAAAACCAATTAGGGGGAGCGCGCAGGGTTCTCACTTCGGCGCCTGAGCTGCTTGAAGGGCCTGCTTGGGCGAGAGGCGACAGGCGGGCCTCCCTTCCCAGCCTCCTCCTCCGCGAAGCCAGCACCGCCAACAACAGCTCAGCGGAGAGGGTGCCGCTGGGCGTCCTGAGACACTGGGACACCGGCCGCAGGCCGAGTCCCGGCCTGGGAGCCGGCGGGAAGGCGTGCCGACCACGGGCCAGCGCGCCGGCGGCCCTCTGTCCACGTACCCTCCACCCCTGCACCGACCCTGTGAGGTAGGTGTTACCGTCCCCATTGCACAGCTGGGGAAACCAGTGCCCAGCGGCACTTCACCTTGGCCACGCAAGTTGTTTAAGTAACAAAAATGAGATTTTTTTTTTTTTTTTAATTTTTCTACTCCTCGCTACCTCCCTCTCGGGGCACCTCAGACTCCAAAGAACTAGAGCTGTATCTACTGCGACTGTTTTACAGGTGAACACGGAATAGGCTGCTTTCTTCATCCACCTGTAAAGCCAGACCAGGCTCACGGGGCCTCCTAGGGTGCCGCGAACTCTCCAAAGAGGCACACAGACGATTCCGGTAAGAAGCCCCCCGCACACCAACTCGTCCTGGAAGGCATACACCACCTTCAAAGCAATACTTTCCTGATAAAGGCTCAAGAGAGGCCAGCCCTGTCCTCCTCGGCCCCTCGGGGCCAGCAGCCCATCTGAGCTTCTCCAGGTGGCTCCCCTGCCCGGCCCTCGGGTGGCACGCACTTCCAGTAGGGCTCGGCATGCGCTGTCACAGCACCCCGTGCCCGCTGCTGCCCAGAGACTCGCGCTGGAGAGCAGCAGGGACCCACAGCCCCTCGCTTGCCCCGCCACTGCAGAAAGGCCGCCGTGAGGGTCCAGAGCGGGTGCCTGTGTGCCAGAGCGAAGCTGGGGGCGGGGGGGAGGGGGGGAGGGCCGGGGAGTAAAAAGAACCAAATGTCGAAAAGAGGATCAGGGAGCTTGCAGATCTGGGAGGAAAATGCCGAGGGCCGGGTAAGGCTGAGGCGGCTCAGCAAGCTCTCCTAGAAGCTGTTTCCACCCAGCCCGGTCCAGCGTTCACGCGGGCTCCACCCCGGTGTCGGAGCCGGGGCCGGGGCAGGCGTGCAGCGCGGGCTGCGGTGCGCTCGCTGGAAAGGCACCAGGATGCCCTGCCCCAGGCCGGGACTCCCTGCCCGCCTGCTCCTCCTCCGCCACCTTCAGGAAGGCAAAGGGACAGCAGGACCTTGGCTTCTCAGGAAAAAACTAGCCAGAAGAGTCTGTCTAGATGCCAACTGGGGGTTCCTCAAACCCAACAAGCTGTCTGCCAGGGGAAGTTCAAGTCACCACTAGGTTAGCTCATTTCTGAGTCCCTTCCTCTCCAGGCCTTGAAAAATCTCCTCGGCTGCCAAACCCGGGGCCGTCCACCCGCCCACAGCAAAGTCAGAATCTGCTTGTTTTGCAAAAGGGAGCCAAGGAGAAGGCGCATGGGTGCCACCAGCTCCCGCGAAACAAGTCTCCCCGCCCACCTGCCCGCCAGGGAGGGAGACCACAGACGCGACTCCTACTTTGGCCTTGACCTCGGGTACTTGGCGAGGAAAGGCGGCGGGCTTCCCAGCTCTGGGAACAAAGGAACGGCTGGTTGGGGAGTGAATGCCCAGGCCCCACGCGGCCCAGCAGAAAACCCCAACACTTCTCCTTCCTCCTCGAAGCCCAACTCTGCCGCCCCTACATGTTTCTGGACCCAAGCCAAGCCATCAGCCACCTTCTGGAAGAGGAGCGGAACACTGCGGGAGGGGAGGGGGGCGCGCCCCCCTCCCCCAGCAGCCGCATCCGGGGACGTGCACCAGCCCCAGAGCAGCCATCACAAAAGGAGGCCCCAGGGGACCACGGAGGCAAACACCTGGGCCCCCAACAGAAGGTGAAGGGGCAGTGGGAGATCCAACCCAAAGTAAGAGGCCTTTCCAGCCCTCCCCGCCTGGGAGGCCGGCTCTCAGCCCTGGGTCCTCCAGGCAGACGAGTGGCCCAGGACTGCCACCTAGTGGCCCCCACACGCAGGACAGGGAGGGATTCCAGGACCAGCCAGCCTCCACTTCATTCACAAAGCACAGCGGGATTCTGGCCGTGGTGACAACCAGTATCATTCCCGCGGGATCTGTCACAGGATCAGCGGGTGGGAGGGAGTCGGCTGGGTTCCTCTCAGAGCCTGGCCTCCTTCCCACCCTCCCAGAGCCCAGAGCCTGCCCTGCTGAGCGCAGCAAACGAGACAGGGACACAGCAGGAGGCTGGCCCCCGCCCCAAACACTAGGGCTCCGAGCTCTAGCCTTTACCCTAAGACCCCAGTCCGAAACCTGATGTGAACTCCTTAGAACAGAAAATCCTTTATGTGGCCATCAAATGAGTGTCACTGCCCATCACAAGTGTCTCCGAGCGGAGCGGGCCTGCTACCCCGTATGGGGCTGCGAGAGGCCGGGGGCAGCCGCACTGGGCGGACAGTACCCAGTCCGGTTGCGCGCCGAGCCCCCTGTCTAAGCACCTTCCCTCCGTTATCTCCAGAAGCCTCCAGGCTTCTGAGAACCAAGCCCAGCCATCGTCCCAACTCACAGAAGGGGCAGCAGGGAGATGAAGTGACATTACCAAGGAACACAGCCGGGACGCAGGGGTTGATGTCCGGTCACCCGGCTCCTCAACCCGGACGACGCCGCTGCCGCCAGCCCAGCTGCGGGACACAACCAAACCTGGAACATTCTCAGCCTACAGTCCTAGAGCTCTGGTCTAACCGGCCAGAGCCCAGCAAGGAGCAAACCCCCGGCCCTCCAGGGGAGCGGAGGCAAGGATTCAGTTAGCGCAACACAGGCACGTTCTTAAGGAGAAAAGCAACTGTGTTCAAAGAAGCGCCCTCAGAGGCCAGGAGGGACACACCGGCCCCACGAGGCCCTGCGAGGCCAGACGGAAGATAACACACGTTCCCGTCCTCCAGCGCGGAAGGCCACTCCAGGGAGCACCGGAGGGCAAGAAAGACGAGAAGGCGCGCCTTCTCCCAGCCTTCCAGAGCCTCTGCAGGTCAAGAAGGTCACGCTGGGGTCAGCACAGAGCAGCAACCGCCCTGGGTCGGCCGCGCCTTCCCGAGGAGGGCAAGGGCCAGGCCTGTGACGCGGCCAGGACACAGTCCCTGGAGGAATTTCACAGCTTCCTCATTAGCGTGAGAGAGCTGCCTGCCCACTTGTCGGAAGAACTTTCCGGTTATGGCGACAGATGGGGCAGTGCTCATGGGCTGGCTCTAACTGGGAGTAGCAAAGCCACCGCGGAGGGAATTAGCCCTGAAGGTGGGTGGGTCTGCTCACTCTGGAAGGTTTGGGAAGAAGGCGAGGGGTACCGACCCCGAGGCCTCCCGTCCGGGGGGGCCACGCTCAGGCAGGGCCACACCCTCCAGTGAGCCTGCGGCACCAGCAGCCAGGCTCGTTTGGACTGGACCTCAGGCCTCCTCCTCATCTCGATCCACCTTCTGGAAGGGAGTCCCCGGCCCCAAAGGACTTCTCTCTGACTCCATCTGATCTGCTGGAAAATACCGGCCCCCTGTGAGGTCTGGCCAGGGCCCAGCTGTGGACAGATGGCGGGGAGGAGCCGCGTGGCCTGCCGCATGCAGCCTGATGGGCCATCTTCACAACAACAGAGACGCACATCTGAGTCCTCAGCGGAAGCCCCTCAGGCCAGCCGCCTGCAGGCCAGCTGACCACAGGGAAGGACAAGGCAGCGACAACTCAACTCCGACGTAGCATCTCCCCTTGCTCCTTGGAAATACCTCCCGAGGTTATTTCTAGGCAGAGCTGACAGCACTGTACCTTCTCTGCGGCCCTTTACTGCTACGCATGGACCACCGAGCAGTTATCGCCAGTACAAAATATTTCGCAAACAACTGAATGAAGCACAGGTTTGGGAAACAGACTCTTTCTGTTCTGGACACTCTCAGTTGGAGGTACCTGACAGCACCGAGAGAGATGTTCAACCAGCACCCAGAAAGGCCAAGCCCAAAACAGAGATCAGGCCCAAGGTAGACCCGGTGGCGGGGGGGGGGGGGGGGGGGGGGGGGGGGGGGGGGGGGGGGGGGGGGGGGGGGAATGTCTCTGAGAAAGAATGAGGAGGCAACAGACAACCGTGGCAGATCTGCAAATGCCCCCCAACATCCATTCTCCCCTCTCCCCAGGCAGCGGCATTTGGGCCGGGCTCCCAGCCAGACTACATTTCCCAGGCACCAGGCAGCCAGGTGCGGCCACGGGGCTGCTTTCTGGCCATCAGGTATGTCCAGAAAGAGCATCAAGGTCTTGCCCTTCAATGACTGAGTGGGTGTGTGCCCTCATGGCCCCTGCACTTTCCCACGGGCTGGGACCCACAAGAACCAGAGCAACCGTCTTGAACTTG
Source organism: Hyaena hyaena (assembly GCF_003009895.1). NCBI lineage: Eukaryota > Metazoa > Chordata > Mammalia > Carnivora > Hyaenidae > Hyaena > Hyaena hyaena. The sequence continues at coordinate 187,848 of NW_024081400.1, forward strand.
AACCCACAGGGGCTGAGGCTGGCAGAGCGCCCACCAGCCCTGGGCTCCCCATGCACCCCTAGACAGGAAAGAGGAATACGAGTATTGGGGAGCCTCCTCGTTACAGCAGCTCAGTCTCTGCCCTGACCCGAGGACCGTCTGCGACAGCGCATCCATTTGCGAAGGGGCAGACGCAGGGGGTCCAGAGAGCACTCATCCCCACCCCGCTAGGCATCCCCAAGTCAGCAAAGGGCACCACACGCCAGAATTCCGAGAAATCATGCCTGGCACTTCCTTCTCCCTCCGCCCACGTACCCCCAACTGCCAATGCTTTCTCTGTGCAATTCTTCCCACCCACTGGGTCACTGTCCTTTGTCTGGGTCGCTATGACCTCTCCCGGGACTCCGGGGCAGCTTCCAATGGATCTCCCACCACTCTGGGCCACCCTGCACAGAACAGCTGTGAGAGCCTTCCACAGGCTCCCTCCTGCCTCTGACCTGCACCTCCTACCATGCCTACCAGACCCTATGCCATCCACCCCCACCTCTGTGCTCCTCTGCCTCACTGAGCCCCCTCTTATCCATGACCCTTGGCCACGCACCTCTCTGACCACAGCATCTTCCTCCCTGTCCTTATTTTAATTCCTATCATTCTTCTAGGCCTTGGCACAAACGTCTGTTGCTCAGAGAAGCCTCTGCAGACCTCCATGTAAATGAGGTCCTTACTGTGTCTCTCTCTCCACACACCTTGTTCTTTAAAGGCACCACACTTCTCTCCATTTGTAATGCAATGAGTAGTTCCTTGTTTTTAATGTCTTTCTCTCCAGCTGCACCACGGGCTCCAGCAAAGCTCAGACGCTGTCACGTCTGGTACCCAACCCAGTACTGGCCATGGCGCCCCTCGGTGACCGCATGCTCCGCAGATGGGCGGAGCTCGGAAAAGGGAGGCACAAAGGTTACCAGAAGTCAGGGGGGGAGGGCTCTTTAGTGTCCAAAGCCCCGGGGAGCAAACATGAACAAAGTCATCAGATTTCTTGGAAAAAAAGACATACTAATTTCTGAGAACAAAGCGTTAAGCAAAGTGAAGACCAAATTGTAATGAGTTGGAGAAGTGAGATTACGATTTTACTGCTGATTTCAAAATAAGATGCTAAAGGAAAGGGAGAGCACGGCTGCACCCCGAGAGCTGCTGGAGGAGGGGGCGGGTTTCAGACGAGGAGCGGAGCACGGGGAGCAGGCGCGGGAAGTCACCAGGGCAGTCTCCACGGGGACGAGAGGGCCAGGCCCAGGCTGCAGCAGGTACGGCGCCTCGTCCGAGGACAGGGAAGAGAGGCTGGCAAGGCAGGGGCAGAGAAAGCCGGGCCGGGCTGAACACGTGAGTATGGACAGAGCCCAGGGCAGGCGCGGTGCAGAATGCCGCACCCGGAAAAGGCGAAGGGGTTAGGCCGGCAGCAGTGACGGGTCGGCGTGTGACTTCCCGGGGCGGTCCTCCGGAGCCCAGGCTCAGAGAAGCAGGTGGACAGGGGCACCACCACCGCTGGAGGCTGGCAAAGAGGGAGTGGAGACGGACACAGGACGGGGGGGGGGGGG